>NC_140244.1:6368487-6370987 GCF_949987555.1 Borostomias antarcticus
GATGCTGCTATAGAGGCCCAGTCTGCGTGTGTTGTTGCTCCCCCTTGTGGACGATACACTTACATGACAGCCCCCCCAGCAGGCCTGCCCCCCCCGGCTCCCTCCCCAAGCCCTGCAGGCCAGCAGACAGCCCCCCCTTCAGCTCCTCAGCCCACCTCCTCCCCAGACCCCCCCCGGGCCCGCGGCCCCCCTCCGCCAGCGCTGAGAGCAGCCCCTGCCTCTGGAAGGGAAGGTGGAACCAGGGCAGCCCCTGGAGCAGCTCGGGGAGACCCCTGTCGCTCCCCGCGGGGGGGCCCACGCCGCAAGCCTGGAAGGTCACCAGGGCGAAGCGCTCTCCAGCGCGGCCCTGCTGGCGGTCTGCCTGGACGCAGCTGAGAGCGGCGGAGAAGACGTCCGAGTACGGGGACGACGGGCCCCGGGCCCCGGCCTCTTCCTCCCCCCCCTCGGCCTCCTGGTGGCGGGCGGGGCCGGCGGGCCGCTGGGGGGGCCGCCCCCACTCACGGGCCCTCTCCCAGGCGGAGCCGTGGAGGACCAGCAGGGCCCGACCCCCCCGGGGCCCCAGGAGATGCAGCTGGGAGTGCAGCCAGGGCAGGGGCCCCAGAGAGCACAGCTGGGCCCGGGACCACAGGTCCACGCTCACGCTGAAGCCCCGGGACTGCAGGAGGCTGCCCAGCTCACACACCTGCTCCCACACACACCCCTCCGCGTCCGGGGGGCCCAGGACCACCACGTGCCCCCCGCTACCAGCGCCTAGTGAGAGGAGGGAGAGAGGGATGATGGATGTAACTTTCCTGCTGTTATATCATAAATGATGACTGAATTTGGGGCATCCTGGCATGTTGTTGCAGATTCAGATCATCATGTACTAGTCATGCACAAAAATATTCATGCACAGCGCAAAAATAATGCCAGTTCCATGTCCATCCTGTCAAACACAGAGATTTACAAAAACGAACAAAATGGCAGTTGAATATGAACATAGGAGCTCTTGTGTTTGAGTCAGTTACAGTTACAAGTTTTTTTTTTATAAGTGTGTGTGTGTGTGTGTGTGTGTGTGTGTGTGTGTGTGTGACAGAGAGAGACATAGACTGTCCTCAAATTCCTGGATGAAAATACTGTAAGCCCAAGACAAAAGCCAGTCAGTGAAACACATACAGTATGAATTGAGCCATTGAATGTCAAACTGAGGAAATGCACTCAGCTAGACAGAGAACTGGCCTTCTATCTCTCGTCCAATCAAACTGTAGGTCCCACCCTCCCTTTTTGCTCTCTGCACTCTCACTGTCTCACTTCTGATTGGCTGTTATACCTACAGTAGTTCAAGCTTATTGCTAAGTGTTTACTGTGTTGTATTATGTGATACAGTGATACTGTACTTATATCCTTATGTGATACTGTAAATATATCCTAAAATGGATTACAGGGATAGCTAAGATAGATAGTGGCTTACTATGTACACTAGGTAACATGTCTATAACCATTTATCTACTTATCTATCTACTTTTTTAATAGTTTTGTGTTTCTTATAATGTAGTATTTATTCCATGCTAAGTGCTCTGTAAAATATTTTCCAGGAGTTTGCTTGATTGTCTCGGGAACAATTTTTACAGTTTTCCTATATTGGCTCAAATGGGTGAACTCTTCTTGCTTCCTTAAAAATTAGGGGTAGGATCAATTTGTACCTCCCCACTCCTTTCTGTAAAGCGCATTGTATTGCCTTTGTGTATGAAATGCACTATAGACAGAAAATGTGATTTGATGTGTCTGGTGTTTTGCATGTCTATGGGAGAGAGGCAGCATTGAGACTCACGTTTCACCGTCTTGTGCAGGAAACAGAATCCAAGCACAGCCACACAGACCAGCAGCCCCGTGAGCAGCGGCAGCAGACTCCACCGCCACCTACTGGCTGGAGTTGAGCAATTCACACATCTGTTTTACAGGTGTGACTCACAGTTTGTAAAATGTTGATCAAGTTCTTAGGTTGTAAAAGTATATGGAAACTTTAAGTCAAAAACTTGGGTAGATTTTGTACTCACTGTCGTTCGGACAGAACGGGCCAAGGTTGTTGTCCATTCCTTTTACCCTTACCTGTAAAGATGGACACAATTTCATATTTACCGTACACACGCCACCAGACCTGGATCAAAATACTATTCAGAATCATTTCAACTAATTAATTGTGCTTGAATGTTCTTGTCTGGCACAATGGAACCAACCAATCGGCTGTTCCCAAAAAGGCAAACCCCGCCCACCTGACACACAAGGGAGAATCAAGAAACACTAAAGGTATTTGAGATGATTTGTGGAACAAGCTAGAATACGCAATAGCTGCGCCCACGTATGAGCTACAGAGAAGGCTACAAGCACTTTCAATCTGGATGAATCTTGGGGTGAGTTCAATCTGAAAACGTTTTGCACCATTTTGCTACAGTTTCCGGGTTGAACATGTTTCCTCAACGGTGTACAACGGGCTTTGAGGTAGGTTTTCCCTCGTTTGGTG
>NC_140244.1:6375987-6513487 GCF_949987555.1 Borostomias antarcticus
ACACCGAAAGATACTTTCCTTTTAACCCGATAGCGATACTCTTGCTTTACGTCCCCAGAGTCTGACACACTTAAACAAGTTCAGTCGGTCTCACGACATGTTCCCGGGCCGTTTCCAGCGTCTGGGAAACACGATGACGCCGCTGCCGTCGTATAAGAACTAGCCGAGAGAGTGAGATAAAGGGGGACGTGCTGTCAGGAAAGCCACTCGTAAACCTGAGCCTAGGCTAGCCTACTACTTCCTCCACACAACACAACTGGAAGCACTAGGTCCACTTTCAAACAACATTTAGTAAAAAATCTAAGTGATTTGGACCAGTTTTCCTTTAATGACAAATATATGGTTCTAAGATGAAAGAGTCGTATGTTCTCTACTCTGATGTGTGTGAGTCAGTCTGCAGGTAAATGTCCTCCTGGCTTAACCCCACCCCTCCAGAGCACACACGCACGCACGCACGCACGCACACACACACACACACACACACACACACACACAAACACACACACACAAACAGGAAATTATACGGTCCACAAATTTCCTCTCGGGGGTTAAATTCCTAAATCCAGTTCACCCTAATGTCGCCTCAACCAAGCCCTGCTATGGGGCACATAACACACACAGTAACATATGAGATCCTGCCACTCTCCTCAAGACTAACCCTCCCTGTCACACAACACTCTAGTGGGACCAAAGTCCATTGCCCTGGTAATTATATAACACTGCCTGTCTTTGAGGACAGGGTTACCTGTAGCCTACATTTGCTTGGACAGGGTTACCTGTATACAGTATTTTACTGAGGCTTTTGGTGTGGTGAAAATGGTACTGTACCTCACATTACCTGGTCCAGTGATCCCAGACTGTGTTCGTTTGTTAGCTGGCTTTGTGACCCCGTGCTGTGTCATCCCTGTGTTGGGTTTGTTTCCATGTGTGCCCTTTTGAACCAGTTAATCAGTGAAACTCTGCTTCATTTCAGGAGGAGTCGGATTGCAGTTGTGCATTCTATAGCTTTGACTCATTCCATGCTCCCAGCATACAGTAGCCTGACGATGGAATAGGAGCCGAACCTGTTTGATCACATAGCCTACTGTAGTTTTGTTTGTTTTGAGGACATCATACACTTTTCTTAGATGTTACTCCTATAAGGCATTATCTTTGTGGGAGATAATTCAGAATTACTTTATTGTACACTACAAGGTTGTCAAATTGACTTATTTTATTTTACCCTTAGGCAATTGTTACTATTGGTAATTGTTACAATGGGGGAATCGGCCTTGAAAGTTTGAGTGTTTCTGTGGTTGTGTGTGTGTGTGTGTGCGTGTGTGTGCCTGTGTGTGTGTGTGTGGTCGTTCTACATAACAAAGTAAGTGTCAAATTACATTAGAGTAGAGATGAGCTATGCTGATACCTCACGATGTGATACCGGTCAATTCAGTGTTTCAAACTGAGACTCATCAACCAAGCAAGTCTCCCCACACAGTTTTGCTTGGTAACGAAGCACTTACAGACCAGTGTTAATTTCGTTGACGAGAACTATGACGAAAACTATTCGTCAACGAATTTTTTTGGGTTATCGTCACGAGACGATAACTAAATAAAAATGAATGTATGATGACAAAAACTATGACTATATCTATTCACATTTTCGTCAACAAATAAAAACTAGACTAAAATGGTTATGGAGGGACGTATGGGAAAAGTTCAAATCAGAATGTCGAGGTTCGGGATGTGCGCAGTTGGATCATGGATGTATTAATAGAGCGAGTCTGATGCAACCCTTATACCTCCATGGATGCAACCTACAGGTAGCCTGTTGTGTGTCGCCTACATTTGAATAGTACCGTTGCTACACCGGCCGGCGGGAAGTCAACTAACAGCATACGACTGCGCCTGAACTGTTCAGTAAATTACCACAGTTCAGAAATGTCAACGTTCGCACACACCGGGAGGAAGAGGAGAGCAGACATCTGGATAAACTTCATATTTGATGCAAAGGAAAACAAAACCATTTGTAAACCGTGTGGGGTGAAAATGACTGGCAAAAATACAACAAACTTAAAGCGACATTTGGAGAACAGTCATCCCGAAATTCACGAGAAGGTAAGCACCCCCCCACCCCCGGCTAACGTTACTGTATTAGCTAAACCCAAGCTGGTGTGTTTCTGAAATACTTCAAATACAATACAAGCTAAAAGAAACCAGTGTTTCATGTAGGTTTGTGGCGGGGGAGAACTGAAGTGTGATCATTGCAACGCTAACGTTAGTGGCTAGCTAATGTTAGGCACAGGTTAGCTAGCAACAAGTGGGGCTATGCTTGTGGCGGCTGGCGGGGGTATCTAGCGTTAGCTAGTCTGGGTAAGCTAGCTAAGCAACTACTGCTGCTGTCTAATGTTATACTGTAGCTAGATGGATAAGACACGAACAGTTAGCTATCTGGCGCCGCCATAGCCCCTCTCCGGTGTGACGTTAGCTAGCCTGTGCCTGATGTTAGCTAGCCTGACTAGCCAACTAGTGCTGACATGATAATGTTATAGCTTGCTATATCAGGCAAAAAACACAGTTAGCATCAGACTGGGGGAGAGGAATGCTTCATTATGAAACTGTCTGACAGAAGCAGCCACGCTTCTGTCAGTCTGTAGCTATGTATCTTACCACCACCGGTATGACTGTGTCTGAATGAATACTGGACTCTGTAAAGCGCTCTGGGTTTCATGAAGGGCGCTATATAAATCCAACTTGATTGATTGATTGAACTAAGCCTGTTAAATTTGAGTTGTCTAAATCTATGGTAGATTTTGTCGACTAAAATCGTAATGATATTTAGTCAACTAAAACTAGACTAAAACTAAAACAAGTCAGATGACTAAAATATTACTAAAACTAAATGGCATTTTAGTCAAAAGACTATGACTAAAACAAAATCATAATTTGCTGTCAAAATTAACACTGTTACAGACCTACCCAGTGAAAATAGTCATGACACTGACAGTACAACAGAGAGAGAGAGAGAGAGAGAAACTCAAAGTCCAAACTAACAGAGTCTGAGCATGAGTGGAATTATTCATGGTGTACTTTATTGAAACTCTTTTTAGGTTAGATTTTTTACAACAGGGAGCAGTGACATGGAATTCTACTAAACACCAGTTAAGAGGTGTAACCTTGGCTTTGGGGGAATGCAGTTCATATGCTGCGCTTGTCTTCATGCTAGACCTGGCCACCCGACTGGCCGCTGGATGTGCTGAGTTTGCAGCGTTTGAGAGCGGTCAGTTACAGGTGTGGGGCAGGGAGGTCCGAGAGCAAGCTGCTCTGATAGGCTGACTGGACAGGAACCAGCCAGCAGGTCACAGACGGCATGGAGCGAACGCTGAGGTTCACAGCAGAGGAACTACAATAAACACACACACACACACGCACACACAATCTCCTTAAACGCGGTGTTGAGAAAAAATGACTACAATAATCAAACCAGACAAGTCAACAAGAAAGCCATTGGATTGAATAGACTATCAATGTGTCCCGCCCCAGTTTTGCACACACGTACGCATGCACACACACACACACACACACACACACACACACACACACACAGACACACACACACATACACACGATATCCTTAAACGCTGTGATTGGGGAAAAAATGACAAGTCAACTAGAAAGCCATTGGATAGATAGACGGTCAATGTCTCCCGCTCCAGCACACACGCACGCACGCACACACACACAAACACTTGCCTGGAAACAGTAACCTCCTGATGGTTGATCTTCAGTGTTGGTGAACTGGCTCCTTGGATCTCCTCGTAGAAGACAGGTGTTGCGGCTGTAATACCCACACATTTTAGATTCTTAAACAAGACGTGCAGAATGGACCGTTCTGTCACACACCACCACCAACGATGAAGAAACCCCAGGTTCGAACCTACCATTTCACTTAGAAAGAATTATAGTAATTATATTTTCTGTATGTTTGTATCATTGTTTTTGTATCAATCACCTATTAGACCAGAGATGTCTCCTGCCGGCCGCTGTCTCAAAGCAGGCCACATGACCGGGACTCCGTTTCTGTCACTGAGCAGGATGACAACCCTGGCGTCGCCCACGCTGACGTCCATCTCCTTGTCTCGCAGAATCACTGTCATTCTACGGGAACAACATACATCATCAACAACAATAACAACAGAACTATAAACACACCAACAGTCTTCTCCTCTCCATCACACTCTCACAGGTCTATAAACACACCAACAGACTTCTCCTCTCCATCACACTCTCACAGGTCTATAAACACACCAACAGAAATCTCCTCTCCCTCACTGTTGAGCCTTGGAAGTCGTGGCACCTAGGCTGTGGAACGTCCTTCCGTTGGTCCTATGTTCTGTGGCCTCTGTTGACTCTTTTAAAAGTCAGCTAAAGACTTATCTGTTCAGACTAGCCTTTGTCTAGCCTCCTGTGTTTTTATGTTCCTTTGTCCTTGTTTTTTGTGGGGGGGGGGTTTGCCATTGTTTTTATTTATTGATGTTTTGTGAAGCACTTTGTGAGCCCTGTCTGTGAAAGGTGCTATATAAATAAAAGTGACTTACTTACTCTCACAGGTCTATAAACACATCAACACATGGTCCTGAACATTCAGCACAGACCAGCATTCCGTTAGCCCTATGCCCTATACATATATATATATATATATATATATATATATATATAGCCTTACATATATATCAGCCTTTACATTGTCAAATGTCTCCTGTAGCATTACGGTAATCACATATGAATCATTATCTCCAAAGCATTTCCATAGTGTAATTAGTTTGACAAAACACCTGTCTTTTATGTAGTTGGTCAAATTGGTGTCCTTGGTCCAGAGAAAACTTGTGGAATTCACTCCGTCACTGATGGTGAGGGTGGATGGCTTCCGAGATGAGACTTCCAACATGAGCTTCACGCTCTGATAATGAACAGCGATCTTCTTGAAGCCCTCGTTGGCGAGACTCCAAATCCGACCATTTATGGTCAGTTCTGGGAAAGACACACACATATTCAGTTCACTTCCATACGCACCTGGAAAGCCACAAGTGAACCAATGAGGATTGAATGAATGGATGAATTGAAAGATGGAAAGACCGTTGCTGGGGTCGTGCAGAATTCTGACTTGCTGCAGTCCAGGTATGTCATAACACAAGGGTCGCGCTGAACCCACAGCTGGCAACAGGACCCTCAGAGCGGGCCCTAACACAGACAGACAGACAGACGGAGGGAGGGAGAGAAAAGAGAGAGAGAGAAATTCAAAAACAATTGAATAACACTCAGAGATCATTGATATTTGGTGAAAGACACATTACAGACAAATACCTGGTCGTGGTGTTAGAGCTGGCGTTTCTTGTGTGGTCGTCGGTAGAGGATCCTTTTCAGGTGGATCTAAACAGATCAAGGTACTCTTTCATGTCTTTTGGCCCAGGCCAGTCAGAATTGGAGCAGAGTGGAAAAAGTGTTTGTCAGAAAAGCGTGTTTACCGTGCCTCGCTAGACCAGGGTGACTCATCAGATCATCCTGATCCAAAGTTGGGAGTGTGGGAGCCGCCATCACTGTACAGATATAATAACCAACAAGGTATAGTAAGCAATAAGGTATGATAACCAACAAGGTATAATAACCAACAAGATATAACAAGATGTAATAAGCAACAAGATGTAATAAGCAACAAGATATAATAAGCAACAATGTATAATAACCAACAAGGTGTAATAACCAACAAGATATATTAGCCAACAAGATATAATAACCAACAAGGTATAATAACCAACAAGGTGTAATAACCAACAAGATATATTAACCAACAATTTTATCCATCCCTTTACAGCAGATCAATGTGTGTTTGGCGTGCGTATGTGTATGTGCACGTGTGTGACTTCTGCAGTGTGACAGTTTACAGTATCTATCTATCTATCTATCTATCTATCTATCTATATCTATCTATCTATCTATCTATCTATCTAGCTCTAGGTAATAAGGTAAACAGGCCAGTCAGAACTGGAGCGGAGTGGAAGAAGTAGCAGAGAACAGAAACAGATATGTTGATCAGCATGTTTACCGTCACTCATTCTCGGAGGCATTGGGAAATTTGGCATCTGAGGCACCATCATCGCTTGATCTGGAGAGATATAATAACAAGCTGATGAACGCTATTATACATGTAGATGAATCTGTGCATCTGACTTTTAATACAAGCTTGTCCTGTTAAAGCAGCGCAAGATTGAAACGAGGGAATACAAACAGTAACAGAGAAACACAGTTCTCTCTCTATCTATCTATCTATCTATCTATCTATCTATCTATCTATCTATCTATCTATCTATCTACTGTATCTATATAGCTGTCTAGATAGATAGAGCTATCTAGCTCTAGGTAATAAGGTAACAAAAGTTCAAAAGTTGAACTAATACAATTTAGGCATTTTAAGATAAAAAATACTTAGTAGCTATTTCAATTTTAGTTTGTTAAAGGGGGGGTAATAGATAGACAGGGCGACTTGTTTATACAACAGATTCAGTTCTAAACAGATACAGCTACTCATTCACGTTTTTTGGGCCTATTACTTTTTCATCAATAGTAATAAAAAAAAAAAATCATTTTATTCATGAAGCACTTTTCATTGTGAGAATCTCAAAGTGCTGAGGATAATTGTAAATAATATTTAATAGTGACCCGTTTTTTTTACAGAAAATATGAACACAAACAAAAATAGGTGTGGTTACCTAAATCCACTTCCAAGTAGTCTGTAACAAAAAAAACACATGTTGAGCACAACAAATTTGGTCATGTCACATTCAAATCAATCAGATTGGTGATTCATTGTAATCCTTTCAAAGATACACTTCTGCCTAGATCGGATGTGGAGGTACAGAGAACAGGCCAGTCAGAACTGGAGCGGAGTGGAAGAAGTAGCAGAGAACAGAAACAGAAATGTTGATCAGCATGTTTACCGTCACTCATTCTCGGAGGCATTAGGAAATTTGGCCTCTGAGGCATCATCATCGCTTGATCTGGAGAGATATAATAACAAGCTGATGAACGCTATTATACATGTAGATGAATCTGTGCATCTGACTTTTAATACAAGCTTGTCCGGTTAAAGCAGCGCAAGATTGAAACGAGGGAATACAAACAGTAACAGAGAAACACTGTATCTAACTATCTATCTATCTATCTATCTATCTATCTATCTATCTATCTATCTATCTATCTATCTATCTATCTATCTATCTATCTATCTATCTATCTATCTATCTATTGTATCTATCTATCTATCTATCTATCTACAGTATCTACTGTATCTATCTGCTTAAGGTAACAACTAGTACCATTTAGGCAATTTAGAATACTTTGTAGGTATTTCTATTTTAGTTTGTCAAAGCAGATGATAGAGGAATAGATTAATAGAGTAATTGTTAGTATAACAGACTCAGTTCTAAACAGATAATCATTCTACTGCTACTCATGTTTTTTGGCCCACTTTTTCATCAAAAGTAAGCTGGTTATTGACAGAAAATATGAACTATATATATATGTGTGTGTGTGTGTGTGTGTGTGTGTGTGTGTGTGTGTGTGTGGTTACCGCTGAAACCATAGCTAGGCGGAGGGATATCTGTAACAAAAAACAAAAAAATGGTCACATTAAATCAATCACATTGTTCATCCATTGCATTTCTTTCAATAATAATAATAATAATAATAATAATAATGAATTGTATTTATAAAGCACATTTCTAAGACCCAATGTGCTGATGATACACTGTGATACAATGTGATTCAATGATACACTTCTGCCTACAGTAGATAGGGGGCGTGGAAGCAGTTCAGGCCAGTCAGAACTGGAGCAGTGGATAAGGTGTGTGCCACAAAAAGTGAGAGGCACAGAAATCTTATTGACATATTTTCCAAATGACAAGCCGTCCGTTGTCACAGGCGGTCCCTTCTTCCAGCTGCTCTCCCTCTTTCCCAGGTCCCTAAGCTGCCATTGTCCCCCAGACCCCCCCAGACCCCCCAATCTCTCCATCTACACCTCACTTCCTCCATAGCCACTTGCTTCATATCCCGACCCAGACCCTCTGTTCCCTTGTCAGATCATTGTATTTTGTTATGTTGCTTGTTGTCAGTGCTTTCCTGTTTCTCTTTCTCTGTGCTCTGACAGGTCTATGGACCTGCACTACATCTGGTCCCGCCTGCCTGACTGGACATTCTTTTCTCCCGTCTGCAACTCGGAGCATTTACTTTGTTTCTGCTGTTCTGGACATTTGGACTCGCTTTCGGTAACGTCTCTGTGTCAATAGACTCACGGAACTGTCTCAGCCTCGGGAGTTTGCGTTCTGGGGTCTACCTACCAAACGCTGGAGGGCCAGGGAGCCCCCGGTGTCTCTGTCCACCCTGTCTAGTGTCAGGTGTGAACTGCATGAACGGATGAACTACAAGGTGAAAGAGATCAACAGTATTAGTCTTTGAAGACAAGCTTGTCCAAAATGTAAAGGAGAGCGGACAGATAACAGAGATACAATGTTTCTGGTGAGTAGAAACATGCAGTAGAAACATGCAGTAGAAACATACAGTAGACTTTTCTATTTGGACTACTTGTTTCGGTCCTTGATTGTGCCTTTTTGTTGTCCTACCTTCATCTATCTTCTAATTCCATCTTCTAATCTCCCTTCCAATAAGGTAAACATTGAACTACTGTAGTCCCAACAGAAGACCTATGAAATTTCTTTCGCTGATACACTACGTAAGCTACGCTAACTACGCTACGGAATCCCGGCGACACCAATCAGTAATGACTTTCACAATCAGGCGTTCCCACTCATAGATATGCCCCGACCATCTAACCTGGGCTAGCGTCTCTCATTTGCTGCTACGACCTGTCACTCTTTCAATTTTGACCCGTCGATACGCCCTCAGAACACCAGATTGGGCGGCGAAGTTGGCACAGACTCTATTACGTAGTATGCAGAGCGCAGCGACTCAACGTAATATGAGTCTGGAGAGAGACTAAGGCCGGATTCATAAGCTGTGTTCGGAATCGCTCCCTCGTTCCCTCACTCCCTGTTCCCTATATAGGGTTCACCATGTAATGAACTACCTAGGGAACGTAGAAAATGTAGGGTACATGCACTGTTCCCTGCAAATCAAGATGAATTGTGGGTAATAAATAGTGGACTATATAGGGAACGAAAATTCCGTGGAGAATTAGGACACTACAAACAAAATGGCTGACGCCCTATATAGTGCACTATATAGTGAATAGGGAGCGATTCCGAACACAGCTATAGTCGACGCAAACTACATAAGCGCAAGCAACGCAAGCTTCGCAAGGCCACGCAAGATCTCGTTGCGTCCTTAAGTGTCATGCCGAAATTTGTCACTTGACGCAAGCAATAGTGCAATTCCTTGCGTTTCCACAAAACAAAACACAGAACGTAGCTTGCGTTGTTTACGTCGACTATGAATCAGGCTTAACGATGAACTTGCACCATGTAGGCATTTAAAAATACTTGGTAGGTATTTAAATTTAAGTTTGTCAAAGCAAAGAAAATATGATTAATAGAGCGACTTGTTAGTACAACAGATTCAGTAATTCTCACATCTGCAAAAATTGGAGGTGTTTTCAGAGAGAGAGAGAGAGAGAGAGAGAAAGGAGGTGAGAAACGCATTACAGTATGACCGGACTATACAATATTATCTTGAAAATGATTTTCAGTTAACATTATGCTACAGTAGCTGACCATGATAAGGGTCACGTGAAAGACGGTATTATGTACAGTACACAGGCCTACTCCTCTCATCACTAGCTTTACCTTTCCCATGTCGCGATCCACCCCTCGCTGACCCACCCCTCGCTGACCCCGTCATACGTGCAGAGTGCTTCTCGCCCTCCTGGGGCTTGTGGGCCACCTGAGTGTCGTCGCCCTCAGGCTTGGTCACCACCATGGAGGTGTGGGGCGTGACGAAGCCGTAGCGCAGAGCCAGCTGGAGGGCCGTCTCCTTCACCTTCTCCTTTTCTGCCCCGGAATACTGCACCCTGGACACAGCATGGGGTCATAGGTCAGAATACTGCACCCCTGCACACAGCATGGGGTCATAGGTCAGAATACTGCACCCTGGACACAGCATGGGGTCATAGGTCAGAATACTGCACCCTGGACACACATGGGGTCATAGGTCAGAATACTGCACCCTGGACACAGCATGGGGTCAAAGGTCAGAATACTGCACCCTGGACACAGCATGGGGTCATAGGTCAGAATACTGCACCCTGGACACACATGGGGTCATAGGTCAGAATACTCCACCCCTGCACACAGCATGGGATCATAGGTCAGAATATTGTACCCCTGGACACAGCATGGGGTCATAGGTCAGAATACTGCACCCCTGGACACAGCATGGGGTCATAGGTCAGAATACTGCACCCCTGCACACAGCATGGGGTCATAGGTCAGAATACTGCACCCCTGCACACAGCATGGGGTCATAGGTCAGAATACTGCACCCCTGCACACAGCATGGGGTCATAGGTCAGAATACTGCACCCCTGCACACAGCATGGGGTCATAGGTCAGAATACTGCACCCTGGACACAGCATGGGGTCATAGGTCAGAATACTGTACCCCTGGACACAGCATGGGGTCATAGGTCAGAATACTGCACCCTGGACACAGCATGGGGTCATAGGTCAGGATACTGCACCATCGAGGTACCCCACCAGTGCGACACGCAATGAGTGCAATGCGAAACGGCTACCCTGAAACAGTGCAGCGAGGCGTTCATCGACACTTTCATGAACTCTACATCAGAAATCATGTCAGAGGGGGCCCCCTAGTGGTCTGGGGCTGGTTCATTTGAAACCTATGAGACGTAACAAAATCTGCAAAAACACATAAATGGACAGACACACAGTACACATTTACAAACACACACCCAAAAGGGTAAAGCTCCATCAGTCATACAGTACCACGCTCCTCCTCCCCACATGGTGGCGCTGTCTTACTCTCTCTCCAGCAGCTGCTTGACGGTCAGGTAGGCCCACACTCTGCTGGCGCTGCTGTTGGCGGTGGGATCCATGGCCTGCATTGTGGATTCCTTGTCCACAAACTCCACCTTCTGGCTTCTCTGTTCACAAACACATCCTCACTTTAAAATATGTATTAATATTGACTTGGCTGCTTGGGCTTCCCTAGGTTGATTTTTCTTAAGTCCACAGATCAAATGCAAATCAAATATAGGCATATGTCATACATTTTCATATTGCCCCTGATGATGCTTTGAAAGCATATTAGTGGACTGAGATGGACTAATACTGGTATTTAGATAAATACTATCTGTTTAATTCCTATAGTATTGTCTACTCATCCCAAAATAAAAGTGTCTGCTGCTTCCAAAAAATACCTCAACAAAGCGTTTCACTCGTTAGGGTTGAACCCTTCAACTCTGGGAGGGGATTGAAGATGTGTCCTCACCGATATGCCTATGACCTGGGGGGCGAAACTCTGGATATTGTTGTCGGTAATCTGGCCGGCCACCACAATCTCTGAGCCGTTGTAGTACTGGCTGAAGTTGGTCTGGGTCAGATTAACCCCGCCTACGTAGATCATCTGTACGTCTGTCAAAAGAGGCGTGGACACTTCTTCATAGAATCCCTGTTGAATGATACAAACGTCATTAGGACTTAGTAAAAGCAAGTCGCCTTGAGAATCAATGGTTCTGGAGCCTAGTGGCCTATAGGGAAGACTATCTCCTGATTACTTAGCGTGAGGCAGCTTGATGTACAAGTCCACCCCCTGGACATGACGCTAGTACAGTATGTCTACAGTATGTCTCAGAGACGTACCCCCAACCCAACCCTTGATGCTGAGTGCCAAGCAGGGAGGCATTAGGTACCATTTTTAATAGTCTTTGGTATGACTTTGCTCGGGATTGAACCCCCAACCTCCCAGCCTCAGGGCGGACACTCTAACCACAAGGCCACTGAGCTGGTGTGACTGTGAGACTTACTGTAAGGTGGACGATTTTGTGTTGTCATTCATGATACTTTGTGTGATATGGTTAGGGTAGTGTTAGTGCTAGGGTAGTGTTGGTTTTAGGGTAGAGGTAGTGTTAGGGTAGAGTTAGTGTTAGGGCAGTGTTGGTGTTAGGGTAGTGTTGGTGTTATGGTAGTGTTGGTGTTAGAGTAGTGTTGGTGTTAGGGTAGTGTTGGTGTTAGGGTAGTGTTGGTGTTAAGGTAGTGTTGGTGTTAGGGTAGTGTTGGTGTTAGGGTAGTGTCGGTGTTAGGGTAGAGTTAGTGTTAGGGCAGTGTTGGTGTTAAGGTAGTGTTAGTGTTAGGGTAGTGTTGGTGTTATGGTAGTGTTGTTGTTAGGGTAGTGTTAGTGTTAGGGTACTGTTGGTGTTAAGGTAGTGTTGGTGTTAGGATAGTGTTAGTGTTAGGGTAGTGTTGGTGTTAAGGTAGTGTTGGTGTTAGGGTAGTGTTAGTGTTAAGGTAGTGTTGGTGATAGAGTGGTGTTGGTGTTAAGGTAGTGTTGGTGTTAGGGTAGTGTTGGTGTTAGAGTAGTGTTGGTGTTAGAGTAGTGTTGGTGTTAAGGTAGTGTTGGTGTTAGGGTAGTGTTGGTGTTAGGGTACTGTTGGTGTTAGGGTAGTGTTGGTGTTAAGGTAGTGTTGGTGTTAGAGTAGTGTTGGTGTTAGGGTAGTGTTGGTGTTAGAGTAGTGTTAGTGTTGAGGTAGTGTTGGTGTTAAGGTAGTGTTGGTGTTAGAGTAGTGTTGGTGTTAGGGTAGTGTTGGTGTTAGAGTAGTGTTGGTGTTAGGGTAGTGTTGGTGTTAGGGTAGTGTTGGTGTTAGAGTAGTGTTGGTGTTAAGGTAGGGTTGGTGTTAGGGTAGTGTTGGTGTTAGGGTAGTGTTGGTGTTAGAGTAGTGTTGGTGTTAAGGTAGTGTTGTTGTTAGGGTAGTGTTAGTGTTAAGGTAGTGTTGGTGTTAGGGCAGTGTTGGTGTTAGGGTAGTGTTAGTGTTAAGGTAGTGTTGGTGTTAGGGTAGTGTTGGTGTTAGGGTAGTGTTGGTGTTAGAGTAGTGTTGGTGTTAGGGTAGTGTTGGTGTTAGGGTAGTGTTAGTGTTAAGGTAGTGTTGGTGTTAGGGCAGTGTTGGTGTTAAGGTAGTGTTGGTGTTAAGGTAGTGTTGATGTTAAGGTAGTGTTAGTGTTAGGGTAGTGTTGGTGTTAGGGTAGTGTTGGTGTTAAGGTAGTGTTGGTGTTAGGGTAGTGTTGGTGTTAGAGTAGTGTTGGTGTTAAGGTAGTGTTGGTGTTAGGGCAGTGTTGGTGTTAGGGTAGTGTTGGTGTTAAGGTAGTGTTGGTGTTAGGGCAGTGTTGGTGTTAGGGTAGTGTTGGTGTTAGGGTAGTGTTAGTGTTAAGGTAGTGTTGGTGTTAGGGCAGTGTTGGTGTTAGGGTAGTGTTGGTGTTAAGGTAGTGTTGGTGTTAGGGTAGTGTTAGTGTTAGGGTAGTGTTGGTGTTAAGGTAGTGTTGGTGTTAGGGCAGTGTTGGTGTTAGGGTAGTGTTGGTGTTAGGGCAGTGTTGGTGTTAAGGTAGTGTTGGTGTTAGGGCAGTGTTGGTGTTAGGGTAGTGTTAGGGTACCTGCAGCTGCAGTGTAGCATCTGAGTCTTGGTAGATTCTGCGTGCAGCACCGTTGTTGTCCAGGGCCATGCTGGACAAGAAGTCAAAGTTCACATCAAATCCAAATCCCAGACAGTAGAGAGGGAATCTCTTACTAATGGCCTCCCGGACATTTGCTTGAATCTTCTTCAGATTCCTCTCACCTGGTAATCCGGTTGGAACAGAATACAATAGAATCGATTAAAATAGAATAGAATAGTACTTTCTCGGTCCCAAGAATCAGACATTAAACAGGAATGTACAGGTATCTTCAGTTAAAATCTGTTTTTGTGTGTGTGTGTGTGTGTGTGTGCGTGTGTGCGTGTGTGTGTGTGTGTGCGTGTGTGTGTGTGTGCGTGTGTCATCATACCCGTTGTGGGGTCTCCGTCAGTGAGCAGTATGAGGAGGGAGGCGGAGCCTTCACGAGGGTGTTGGTTCAGTAACTCAGCTCCTCTCAACACAGCAGCGTTGATGTCCGTGGCTGAGGACAGGACGTTAGTGACACCGTTGGAATGAGACTGGACACAGGGCTGAGTAACGCTGTTTTTTTTACTGCTTTGCACTGACATGTGTTTTTCAGTCCTGTTCCTGTTCTGAATCTGCACCCTGTCCCATGTCGTCTACAACAGCGTTTTCCTTAACCCTAGTCAAATTCCTAGTATGAGTGAAATATATACAGTACATGGCAATAAAGAGATCTTGAATCTTTGAATCTGGAAAGGCTACACTGGCCCACTTTCCACTGGGGGCTAAACCTAGTACTGGAACTCTTTCCACTGTGGGCTAACCCTAGTACTGGAACTCTTTCCACTGTGGGCTAACCCTAGTACTGGAACTCTTTCCACTGTGGGCTAACCCTAGTGCTGGAACTCTTTCCACTGTGGGCTAACCCTAGTACTGGAACTCTTTCCACTGTGGGCTAACCCTAGTGCTGGAACTTAGTTCCAGGCCTTCTGCTCTCTTTCCACTGTGCAGGGCGAGGCTTAAACTCAGCTTCGCCAGGAACCTACGCCCCACTCGAGAACTCTGGACATCTACTCCCACAAACCCACCTCCGCCATCTCTGATGCCTCGTGCAAAGTTCTTGGCGGCGTCTAGGTTGTCCTGGCTGGCCTGGACCAGCTCCTTCTTCCAGGTGGACAGCGAGCTGTCGAAGGTGACCAGACCAAAGTAGTCGTCCTCCGCCAAGTCTCCCAAGATCTTCACGATCGCATCTCGGGTCTGGGCGAGCGCAGTACGACATAAATACTGGTTAGAACGTAGAGGATAGCTCTCTCCCTGGATCACACACTCTCTCTCTCACACACACACACACACACACACACACACACACACACACACTCAGACACACACACTCTCTCTCTCTCACACACACTCTCACCCTCTCTCACACACTCACAGACATACACACTCTCTCACACACACACACACACACACACACTCTCTCTCTCTCTCTCTCTCTCTCTCTCTCTCTCTCACACACACACACACACACACACACTGACACAAGTCTTTCTCTCTCACACACACTCTCACCCTCTCTCTCACACACACACACACACACACACACACACACACACACACTCAGACACAGTCTCTCTCTCACACACACACTCTCACCCTCTCTCTCTCACACACACACACACACACACACACACACACACTCTCTCTCTCTCACACACACACACACACACACACACACTCAGACATACACACTCTCACACACACGTACACACACATACACACTCACACATTAACGCACCCCCCCCACCAAACACACACACTATCTCACACCTTTTCTCACACCCTCTCTCTCTCTCACACACACACACACACACACACACACACACACACACACTCACACACACACACACACACACACACACACACAGTCAGAAGGCACCTGCTCCATCTTCCGGCCATGCATGGAGCCGCTGCGGTCGATGAGGAAGACCACGTTCTTGGGGATGCGAGGAAGGTCTTTTGGGGCAAAGTGATGAACAAAATAGCCATCGGACCTCTGGTGGAGAACGAGAGAGACAGAGTGTGAAGAGCAGCTGCAGGTGATGAAGAGTGAGAGCCTCCATGTCTGGGCCTGTGGTGACAGAGCAGTCTAGGTGGTACCCAGATAGCAAGCGGATCTGGGCCATATATGGGCCGGAACTAAACCACAAGGGCCAGATCTGGCCTGTATATGGCCCAGATCCGCTTGCTATCTGGGTAGTTCACCCTTCCACACCTCCTGCTCACTGCCTTTATTCCACTAAACAGGCTACTCTTGTCATGCCCAAAGAAATGTATATCTTGAAGAGACAAACTAGGGTGAATGAGAAACAAAAACGTAATTGAAAACAGTTCTAAACAGTTGCATCCAGTAGCTTTAGTCCCTATGTCCCGACAGTCACCAGGCCCGTACCACGATGTCTCCGAGGGAGTCGTCTCTGTTGACGTCGTAGACGACCAGCAGGTCCCCGTTCAGGCCGTCCTCTCCACATCCGGCGCAGGTCCTCTGCTGGTCCGCCGTGGGGTAGAAGTGAACCCAGGCCTGCGTGAGAGAACGGATGAACGTGGTTACACAGCAGGCTAGCAAGTTACTGTGCGATGTTTTGTGTAGTTAATGTCCTGTACACAATATATAATAGTCTTAATGGCTTCAGGTGTGATGTGATGTGCATGGTGTTGGGGAATGCACCTGGTCGTTGGCATGGTTACTGGTGATGGCATTAGCCAGGGTTTTGCTCAGTCCTCCTTTCGTCTCCAGGAAGTTGATGCCCGGTTTCTCGTTGATGTATACGTCAACCTGGGATTAAGATTATCCACCTGAGATGATTCAACTTAATCTGCCCCAAAATCCCATGTAAACTCGACATTATTTTATGATTTATTCACGTTTCTATTTCAAGCGGATAGCAATAAAAGGAGGCCGTTACAATGTAGACACCTGATTCCAACAGGACTGTTTAGAAAATAATTACTTAATAACGGTCAATGAAACCAGACACAGTTAGATATATGAGGCATAGCATTCACCAGATTTACATTCTGACACCTACTGGTGTAACATATCCTAACATATCGCTTCTCCGTAACCATCCAAACCAGATAAGATTTGTTTGTGCATTAATTTTCTACCCACGTAAGATGGAGGGTCAGTTGTGTTTCGGGGTAACATAGGACCGGACCGAGGACCTGATCCTAGGTCAGCATTCCTCACCTTGAAGTCGTTGACGGGCTGCATGGGCCGGGGGTGGATGAGCAGCTCGTACCTTCCCAGGCGCCTCCTCAGCAGCTCCTCGTAGGTGAGCTCAAAGGTCACCTTGCTGAACGCTGCCACAGTCACGGCCGTCCGGAAATCCTCCAGCGTCCTTCCCACGGAGCTGTGACACGAGAGGGACAGACAACGCCACGCACGAGGACACGCACGCACACGTGAACGTCAATGCGCTTAGCATGCTAAGGAACCTCTCTTAAAGCGCCAATAAGGGATTTCCTACCAATAGATGGCAGTAAGAGACTTGTTCACAAACGAAAGGCCTAAAATGTATAATATGTACATTTAAGGCAAAGGGGGCGGAGCAAAATTACTAGCGTAATTTGACAATGCAGGCAGAAATGCTGGAACAACCAGACGTGGTGACTGGTAGGGGTGAGTCATTGACGTTGGACGCTATTAGGACGCTTTGGCTCAATGAAACAATCTGATATCAGGTTAACTAGTTTTGACAACATGTGGAAAAAAAATCTGTTATCGCAGCTTTAAGAAAACAGCTAGATAAAAGATGACACCGCTTTTGGCGGCTCAAGAAACTAAGATATCATTTCAGGATAATATCCCCCCAAAAAGTAAAACACACACAGTGGCTGTGGCTCAGGAGGTAAAGCGGGTCGACGGTTCGAATCCCGGCTCCTCCTGTCTACATGTCAAAGTGTCCTTGAGCAAGACACTGAACCCCATATTTCTCCCAATGAGCAGGCTGGCACCTTGCATGGCAGCTGCCACCATTGGTGTGTGAATGTGTGTGTGAACGGGTGAATGAGAGGCTTTCATTGTAAAGCGCTTTGGATGAAAGCGCTATATAAGTGCAGTCCATTTACACACACACACACACACACACACACACACACACACACACACACACACACACACACACAATCAATCAATCAAACACAAACTATTGTATGGATATTGTACCTGACCACTCCAGCACTTTGTCCACGGGACACTGCTTGTGTGTACTGCTGCTCAGCCTCTGCTTTCCTCTTCACCACCCCGTCATAGGTCTCTCCCTTGATCACCCTGAAGAGGAGAGGAGAGAGGAGAGAGGAGGAGAGAGAGGAGAGATGACAAGGGAGAAGAGGGGAGGAGAGAAGAGGGGAGGGGAGGAGAGAGAAGTGAGAGAAGAGGGGAGGGGAGGAGAGAGAAGTGAGGAGAGAGGACAAGAGAGGACTTGTGTAAGCGCTTGTGCACGCAAACTTTGTTTGTGACATGCTGTATAGCAAAGACTCACATTCTGAATTTAGAGATGAAGGCATTCTTAGGGATCTTGACATGGAATTCTATTTCCTTCGACGTCTCGACAAGATTAGCCACGCGGCTGGTGATGACAGTGGTAGCGTAGCGACTGGTCACCGTGGAGTTGATGTGAAAGCTGTATATTTCCCAGCCCTTGCCCTGCACAGGATCAGGAAATGACATCACATAACCAACTGGGCTGGCTGTCCCAAAAATTCCATCAGCTCATTATAGACCACATTTGAAAAGATCTAAATAATTACACACACACTGTAAATTATTATATTATACCATGTGCACAAGCGATCTCAAGTACTGTACAAACACACTTACAAATCTGGTAGTACATTTGAAGCCTGATTGGTCTAGGCATAGTAACACCCCTTTGACCAACTGCCAGACTTGCTTTGTCAGGTTGCTACCCCCGCATTCACAATCATCCCCAACACACAAACACGCACGCATACACATGTACGCACACACACGCACGCACACACACACGCACACACACACAAACAACGAGCACAGTTCAGGGTCCAGTAGGTTTTTCACCTTAGTCTGTTTATCGACGAGTCTAACAGTCCACTCTGTTTGTGCGTGATAGGACCAATCGCCATGACCAGAAGAATCTGGGTGCTGGCCCCTCAGTTTGGGTGGACCCTAGCCCTGGTCCACGCCGGTCTAGTATTTGAGGCCTGGTATACCACCCTGCCAGGGACCATTCTTTGGGCCATTGACTTTTTTCACTCTGTCTACATTTCTGTATCTACAGTACAGAAGCAAGACCAGTGGATATCAGTGGATATGTGCTATTTAAGTGCAAAATGCATTATATATAAATTGTGGGGGGCTGCAAAGCCACCTTGGAGAAAAGGCTTTCATCTCTGGAAAAATGTCTTCACTTCGGTGAGTAACGAAATAATATTATCTGTAGATACAGTAATGTAGACCAAGTGAAAAAAAAAGTCTATGGCGATTTACTGGGGTACCTCCGATCAGTATAGCCTAGCCTGGACCAGGGATAGGTGAACTAATGACTATTGTCACCATTTTTTACATTAAAAGCAGTATTAGAGGGACAGTCGATGTAATTAGTATGAAAATAAACACAACAACTGACATACGTCTGCAAAATGTATAGTCACTGCTCTCTGCTCTTTTCTTAAGCGATGTTTCTTGTCGTTGTTTTGTTTGATCCTACCTGATTGGTGGGTGCTGTGGTAACACAGGCCAGGAGCAGCCCGAGGAGGGCGACCCGTACCATAGCGCTCTTCATGGCTGTCTCCACGGAAATGCTGCCCCCGAATCACACACCTCCCTTTAAACCCAGGAGCCAACAATGCTATTGGCCAGGACAGTGTAGCGTTATCTTCCACTGTCTGGTAGTCACATGAGCAAACACCGGTCCCTCCGCACACACACACACACACACACACACACACACACACACACACACACACACACACACACACACACACATAAAGCATGTATATATCTATAAAAGAAACGGGGGGAAAAAACATAAATCATGTTAACACAATGAAAGCATTTTTTTTTTTTTTTACAATAAAAATAGTTATATTATTAATAATTAATTAATTAATTTAGTTGTGGACAGGTGTGGATCCACCTCCCCTCGCCCTCTGGACCCCAAACTGAGGAGGCGTGACCTCACACTCCTGACCCCATCAATCCACCTCCCTTGCCAATCTCTCTCCGAACGCACACAGGTCTGAGAACACAGCCTGTGAACACACAAACCACAGTTATACTGATGCATTGGGCAATATATGAAGATACCGACATCATCAATGTCCCAGCCCTGACCTTCCCAGCTCCTCACCTCAGCCCTGACCTCCCCCAGCTCCTCCCCTCAGCCCTGACCAACCCCAGCTCCTCACCTCAGCCCTGACCTCCCCAGCTCCTCACCTCAGCCCTGACCTCCCCCAGCTCCTCACCTCAGCCCTGACCTCCCCTCAGCTCCTCACCTCAGCCCTGACCTCCCCCAGCTCCTCACCTCAGCCCTGACCTCCCCTCAGCTCCTCACCTCAGCCCTGACCTCCCCAGCTCCTCACCTCAGCCCTGACCTCCCCCAGCTCCTCACCTCAGCCCTGACCTCCCCTCAGCTCCTCACCTCAGCCCTGACCTCCCCTCAGCTCCTCACCTCAGCTCTGACCTCCCCCAGCTCCTCACCTCAGCCCTGACCTCCCCTCAGCTCCTCACCTCAGCCCTGACCTCCCCAGCTCCTCACCTCAGCCCTGACCTCCCCCAGCTCCTCACCTCAGCCCTGACCTCAGCCCTGACCTCAGCCCTGACCTCCCCCAGCTCCTCCCCTCAGCCATGACCTCCCCCAGCTCCTCCCCTCAGCCATGACCTCCCCTCAGCTCCTCCCCTCAGCTCCTCACCTCAGCCCTGACCTTCCCAGCTCACCTCATCAGGCAGGTGTCTCCTCTAATCCCTCAGCAGCACCTCCTCTAGGAACGGGTTCTTCAGTATTGGTCTGTCTTGGAAGAATATTCATACTGATATTTCCCTTTTATGAGCAGAATACGCATATAAGGTGGTTTTAACGCCCGCACTCGGGAGAGGTGGTCGTAACGCCCAAATGTAGTGACAAGACTGATTTCTGAGCTTGTGCTAGCGACATTTTAAACTGCAATGGAAAAGTAACCGACTCTCCTACAATTACATATCATAGAGAGTCTACCTTCATATTTTCAGCTTGTTATGTGCATATTTTGTTATATAAAAATGACCACAAATCATCAATATGAATTCTTTGAAGTGTCGCCCTCAAAAATATTGCTAAAAAAATTTGCACAAAAACTGCAAATGTATAAAACCAGACAACGTTTGTTGATAACAATTTAGCATACTTTGGAGTTCAAAGTGTCCTCTAAACAATTCCGGTTTTCAAATCTAGCGGCTGTGTCCAACTGGGTCGCTAGCGCTGCAATTTGGAATCCTAGAGGAGGGCTGCGTTAACAACAACAACCAATTCTTCCAACTCCTATTTTATGTACAGTAACGTTAGTAGGGGTTGGTACAGTAATATGGAAATCTCATACAATGACGAGGCATCGCCAAGCAATATTTTCAGGGTGACACTTCATAGTGATCATTTGTGGTCGTTTTTATATAACTAAATATGCGGATTCCATTCTGGGCGCCAGTACTGCATTTAACGGTAATTCCGCGTGAGGCATGAGCCATACATGAGGCTATTTTGTATTTTTAAATACTCGGCAGTCGCGCGAAACCACTTTTCTTTAATAGGCCTACAAAGTGGGTATCAATTTTAGCCTGACTCTCTGAATTGCATTTCGTTTCACTTCATTATTCAATTGTATTACATATGTAGTTTAGTTAGTTAGTTAGTTAGTTAGTTAGTCATTTAGCAGCTTTCATTCAAAGCTACAATCATTGTATTAAGTCAATGACTCACAGCAAAGTTGTACAAGATCAGCAAACTATTCATTTCGAAGATTTGAAAATTCAGATTCAGGGGCGGGAGCTAGGCTATATTAAATAACCATTATGTACATTTTCACAAAATCGAAATTTATATTGTTGCAAGGGTTCATATAAACATTATAAATAAAATAACCATACATATAAGTTATTATATTTGTGAATATATGTAAGATACATATATTATTCTAACGTGTAAATATGTATCTTCTAAATCATATGTAATGTTCATATAACACCAATATATTAAACATACATATAGGTTATTATATTTATGAACATTGTGGTGGCTGGATTCGCTTGACCTATGACGTTTGGACACTCACAAAATACTATTATAACACTCCAGATTGAATTCGCCAGTACCACAGGGTTCCCCTCGTAGGAGTCAACACAACCACACAACCTTGTCAAATGAGGACGAGAAATACAACAGAATAGAATAAAATAACTTACTTTAATACCTTACAGTTTGCAGCAAAAGGGACGGTTACACAGAAACATAGGTGTGTCTGAGCAAGCGCGCCGACTAAATGTCGGGACGGCATATATATATGCTAGGCTAGGCTATGCTATGCTATGCTATGCTATTCCACACCGCGTGACTACATGTGTGAGTACCTGATTGGTTGAAACTTTTATCTAATGCTTGTCCTATGATCTTACTACTTTCGTTTTCCATTCGGCCGATGTGAATAAGGTGTTCTCTGTTAAGTTACATTTTCTGCAACTTTAACAGGCTCTCCATTGTGAGGATGTGTGTCCTTGGCAGTCAACTTATCTGCTACTGGAACACAGATAATAACTATGTGTTAAACAAACTGCTGACATTCAGTATTGAAGCATAACTAGGCCTAAATAGACAGGCCTTGTGTTTAAACAACTATAATAGCACTTTATCAAAAATACCTTCCACATTTCCCCCCTTTGATCCATAATATGGATCACTCTACTGTTAACATTACTGGTGAATGATGCTAAGCTAAGCTATCAGAATGGGGAATAACAGAGTACTTGAAAACACATCTAAATAGCCCAGTGACTTTAAAACAGAGTATAAAACATAATAGAACATAGTTACTGTACTGTAACTAATACAATCATAAAACAACAGTTTAAAATGTCAGGAATGGCATGAGCCTTTAATAGTGAAATTTACAACAGTATTATTGCTTTTTGGGTTGACCCTATTGGTCGGTTACTCAGCTTCTTGGTGGTTTGGTCTTCAGGACTCCAAGAGTCCTCTCCGGTGCTCAACCTTTAGGTGACTGCCAGCTGGTCTGTCACTGTAGGGAGGTGTTTGTAGCTCGACTAGCAGGGGCCACGGCTCTCGTGTCTACCCGAGTTAGGAGGTCCCAGTGTGGGGTGTATGTTGGTTATCAGTGTCTGGAAATGTGTGTATGTGCTCAGATCTTGCCTGTTTACTGGTGAATCACTCCAGGGTTAGCCTCATGGTATTTCTGGAGGTCCCAAGCCTTCTGCTGGGCTGGGGACAGGGAGGCTTCTTCATCCTGCAGCAGGACCATCTCGGTGGCGTCTGCTCCCAGGGTGGCTCGGGTTGCTTTGGTGATGAAACACTTGCAGATAGGGATGCCACAGAACACTAGTATTCCAATTAGAACCAGGACACTCACGATCATGTAGACTGCTTTCCCCGCCCAGCCAGAGAAGAACTCGGTCAGCCAATGCAGATCTCCTCCGGTGGGGGCAACCTGGCTCAAAACTTGTTCAATCATGGTGGCGCTATGTTTGAGATAGTTAGTGACATTGTCTTTGGCGTCTGGGATAAAGAAGCAACAACTTATGCCTAACATTTTGCATACTCCACCTTCCCTGGCGGTGATTAGGTCGAGGGCTTCACGGTTCTCCAGGAGAGCTTCCCTCATGGCGGATACTTCGGCTGTCAGTTGGGACATGGCTGAATTGATGTCTCGGGTGGCATTGGCTAGACACTCGTCATCCCAGGCGAGGCGGTTGATTTTCTCGAGGCTCCAAACGGCCGGGATAGATGCAGTGAAGCCGAATGACGCAGCGACCCCTAGACCCGCCTCTTCGGCTTGAGAGGTCCAGGGATTGCGAAAATTAAGATTGGGGTGTTGGGATTGTGGGCCTACCTCACGTTTGTCTCGGTGTCCGACGGCAGTGGTGGAGAGTTCTGGGCCAGTTGGATTGGCTGGATGGATGTTACTTTTGGGTGTCAGGAGTCCTGGGTAGCAGCATCCCCTCCAGGTTCCTGCTGGTCCTAGGGTGTAGGGTCCGCGGGCTCTGGGACTGGTTGTTCTTCCTTGACAGGGGAAAAACTGGGAACAGAAGGAATGTCAGTTTGTGGGGTGTCGGGTCCCCCCTTTGTGGGTGACTCTGGCTCACACGATGGGAAGTCTCTGGTGGTTTCCTCTGGGATGTCTTCCCCTCTCCAACGCTTCACATGTGCTGTGTGTACCCAGGTTGGTCTCTCGTTCACTCGGATGGCTGTTGGAGTGGCGAGGATGACCTCGTATGGGCCTCTCCACCTGGGATCGGTCCACTTAGTGCGGCCGAACACTCGGATGAGCACAAAGGATCCTGGGCTGATGGGGTTGTTTGGTTCTGGTGCTGGGTCGTATGCCTGGGCTGTGAGAGTGGATCTGATGACAGAGAATTGTTTAGACAGACATACAGCGAATTCACATGCATTGGGTGGTGGTACCAGGTCCGCTGGTGGGTCCGCTCCTGTGTATGGGGGACGGCCAAACATGCATTCAAAAGGTGTTAGAGGTGTCCCTGACCTTGGCGTGGTTCTCATGGACAGCAGAGCGAGGGGCAGGCACTTGACCCAATTCTGACCGGTTTCAGACATGAGTTTGGCGAGCCTGCTCTTGAGGGTTCCATTGGATCTTTCTACCTGTCCTGCCGACTGTGGGTGATAGCTACAGTGTGTTTTGAGCTCTATTCCCAACAGTTGTGTGGCGTGTGCCAGTATCTCACTGACGAACGGGCTGCCGTTGTCTGAGGAGATTTTCTTGGGTAAGCCAAATGTGGGGAACCAACCTCTGCACAGTGCCTCAGCCACTCCTCGTGCTGTCTCCCGTTTCATTGGGTAAGCCTCCACCCACTTACTGTACATGTCCACGACCACCAACGCCACATTCTTGCCGGCTGCAGGAGTAAGGTGCACAAAATCAAGCATTAGATGAGCTCCTACACCCTGGGCTAGACCCCCATGGTGTCCTGGTGTGTTTTTGAGGCCCCTAGATACATTGTATCGGGCACATGTGATGCAACATTGACAAATTTTCTCTGCTGTTTGTGTGATGCTTGGGCAGTACCAAGATCGGGTAAGGATCTGACTAATCCCCCCTTTGCTCACGTGACCACGTCCGTGAGCAACATGACAGTAATATGTGTAATGTTTTCTCGGCATGCACGGTCTACCGTCTGCTGCCCTCCAGATACCGTCTGTTTTCGTGCAGCCCTCTTCCTCCCATAGGGAGGCTTCCACAGGGCCCAGATCAGTCCTGTACATTCTCCTAAGCACACTCGATCCTGCAGCCACCAAATAGTCCTGTCCCTCAACTGGATCCTCCTCCGTCAGCTCCTCTGGTTCCTGCGAGAGAAAGCAAGTGTCACAATTGGAGAGAGAGTTAAGGTTGGCTGCCAGGTGGTAACCAGCCGCTCGCTTGGCCTCCTCATCGGCCAGCTGGTTGCCCTTTGATGCTGTGTCTGTTGCATTGGTGTGTGCCATGACCTTGACTACCGCCAGCTTCGAGGGTAGTAGCATAGCTGCGAGTAGGCCGTCAATCAGTTCCCTATTCTTGATGTTGGTGCCTGCTGATGTTTTGTAACCCCTTTTGGCCCATAGGGCGCCGAAACTGTGTCACACTCCCCATGCGTACTTGCTATCGGTGTAAATGGTGACCTTGTTACCACGTGATGCCTCACACGCCTGGGTGAGGGCCCACAACTCTGCCTGTTGTGCCGACCACCCGTCCTGTAGCCTGCCACTGGTCACTACCTCTGTGTCGGAAACAACTGCAAAACCCACATGTTTATGACCTGTATTGGGATCGATGGAAGCAGAACCATCACAGTAAAGTGCACGCGCGCCCTCCAAGGGCACATCCTTCAAATCTGCCCTTGGTTTGCACTCTTCGTCCACTCGTACCACGCAGTCGTGCTCCACCTCTGCCAGGTTGACATCTGGGAGAAGGGTTGCAGGGTTAAGTGTGGTACAGCGGACAACTGACACGTTGGACTGACTCAAGAGAGAACTTTCGTACCGCTGAACGCGGGCAGTACTAAGACAGCCTTGCTCCGAAGAGTTAAGGATCGCCGCCACTGCATGCGGGGCCTGAATGACAACCTTACAGTATCCTACAATCGGAGCACACTTTACCAGAGCGATGTCGCACGCCACCACGGCCCTCGTGCACCCAGGGAGCCCCAGCTCGACAGCAGAGAACGCCTGTGAGAAGTAAGCGATTGGTCGGTGTCTTCCCCCATACCTCTGGGTCAGCACACACCTCACATGCTTACCACTCCCATCGACGAACAGGTCGTACTGCTTGGTGGGGTCCTGGTACCCAAGGCACGGTGCGGTGGTGAGCGCGGACCTCAGCTCCTCCCAAGCTGACTCCATCTCCGGGCTCCAAATCACCTTTTCTCCTGGTTTAAGGGAGAGAAACGGGGTGCGCAGTGTTTTGTCTAACCTGCTGCATTCGGGAATGAAGGTGCGACAGTAGCCTACCATTCCAAGGAAAGAGAGAACTTCCTTCTTGGTCCCTGGTCTTTTCATGGCCAGGATCGCTGTGACCCGACTTGGTGTGATACGCTTACCTTCGGCCGTGAGTGTTTGGCCCAAGAACGTGACCTGTTGTGTCACAAGCTGGGCTTTCTTCCTGGATGCCTTGTGGCCTCCCGCCGCCAGCAGGCGTAGGAGCCTCTCGGTCCCTTCCAGACAGCCTTCTCTGGTGGGACAAGCAAGAAGTATGTCATCAACATACTGAATGAGCACCCCGCCAGCCAGTGGGACATACTCACGAAGGTCGTTGGATAGGACAGCGTTGTAAATTGTGGGGGAATTCGTCCATCCCTGGGGACAGCGTGTCCAGGTGTAGCATCGACCGTTGAAAGTGAATGCGAACCAGTGCTGTGATTTGGGGTCAACTGGCACAGAAAAGAAAGCATTTGCAAGATCCACAACAGTGTACCATTTGCAGTCAGGTGTTAGAGGTTCAAAGATTGTGTTAGGGTCTGGTACCAATGGAGCGAGTTTCAAACATACCTCATTCACGGCCCTGAGATCCTGCACAAACCTCCACTCTGGTGGCTGACCTGCTTCCCGGTGCTTTTTTACTGGGAAGATGGGTGTGTTAACAGGGCTTCCTTGTGGCATGTCTATAATCACCCCTGCTTTTAACAGCTCTTCCAGCACCGGCCTTACCCCTTCTTCTGCCTCTTTTGAGATGGGGTACTGCTTTACCTGAACTCCGGGCGCCTGGGCCCCTCCGTCTCTGTTGGATACCACCACTGGGGTGGCTGACCTAACTTTCCCTACATCATACTTCCCTGATGCCCAGATGCAGTGGGGTAGCCTGGCTAACATTTCCCCTACATCGGCTGGTTCCTCCTCGGTCATCAGGTACTGTGGATCAAAAATTGCCATTACATCTCGGGTCATGGTCAACATCATGGGTTCAAACAGTTTCAATCTATATACAAGTTCACCATACATCAATAGGGAGGTTACCTCACCGAACTGAGTGTAACCCTCCTTTTCATGTTTACCCGTGCTCCACAGCCACTCACAGGCCCCTGTGAAGCCTCCTAGGCTAACCCATGCATCCGTCCGCCCTTTGGTGAGAGAAACATGGGGCACCCCCTCCTGGACGGCGGGCACATAGTCGTGTGCCTCGGCGTCTCCTAGGGTGACTCCCGCTGTGGTGATAGAGTTGCTGAAATAGATGCTGTTAATCCTGCCTGTGCCTAGCTGGGGACCTGCTCCATCTACATCCCTTACCCATTCTTCAACTTCCTCTTTGCTTGCTGTAACCTGCATAGTAACATGGGGTGTTTGTACAGTGCAGATAGGTGGTTCTACAGTCATGTCCTCCCTAAAATCATTAGCCATATGTGCCAGTAAGTCCCCGTCCTCCTCCGCTAACTCCAGGACAAGGGCAAACCGGTCCTGTTCATCTAGCATGAGCCTGAACTCTGTGTCTGGGTGTGGTATGTGTGCTTTGACTCCGGCATCTGTAACTACTAAATTTAGGTTGAGTTTACACATGATGTCCCTGGCTAGCAAATTCATGGGACACCCTTTGCTAAACATAAATGAATGCTCAAAATCAATTGATGCTGAATCAGTGTGAAACGTGCATTTTATTGGTACAGTGAGTGGTTCAGTTGTGGAGGCCCCAGACGCGCTTCTAGTGGTTCTGGTATCTCCCGACAGTGTGGGTCTGAAATTACATTGGTTAGCACATAACACAGAAGTGGTAGCACCGGAGTCAACAAGAAACATTATGTCCTGACCTTCGATTGTCAAAAGAACAGTGGGCAATCGTCTGTGTGCTCCCTCCATCATAATGTATACTCCCTCAGTGTGTGTGTCAGTGTTAGATGTACCTTCAGCCTTGTCGGAAAAGGGAGGAACGGTCGAGTCGTGCCAATCATCAAAGACTCCCTCCCTGGCCTCCTCGCCCCATCATGCAAGGTCATTGCGGTTGGCTGGTCTCCAGGTGCCTCCTGATCCTCCGGTTCCTTGGTTCTGCCTTGGACGGTCCTGATTGTACTGTAACACATCGCCATGAACCTGGAAGGGGCCTCTCCCTGCTCTACCTGGGTCTCCTTCGCGGTTCTGGTGCCTCCTCCTCCACTCCTTCTGCTGCTCCGTCTCTGGATATGGGCAGTCCCGAACCATGTGGCCTTCCTCCTTACAGTTGAAGCACCTCATTGGTCCGTACTGGTCTCTCGGTGGCCCGCTCCTGGTCCGCTCCTTCCACTGCACCGTTGGCTGCCGGCGTGGCTCCCTGGGCGGGTCGGGTCGATCGAGCCCGTGGAGCCTGGCATGAGCATCAGACATAACCAGAGTTAGTGCAGTGTTCAGACTTGCCTTGGTTTTGGCCTCCTTCTTTTTCTCCTGCTCGACAGCCTCGGCATCCTTCGCGTTCTGCTGCTTCTCGGCGTGTCTGGCGTGGATGATGAGGTCGTTGGCGGTGGGGTTGTCGTCATAGCCAATCCAGGTCTGGGTCACCCGCTGTGAGAGGGCGGGCTTCATCCCCTTTAGGGCCATGCCCACGAGCGTGGATCCATACCCCTCCATGTGGTCGTTCATACGGAAGTGATCAGCGATGCTCTTCTTCAGCCTCTCGATGTAGGTCGTCACTGGCTCCTCGGCTTCCTGTACACAATTGGTTACCTTGGTGGGGTCTCTGCTGACGGGCCAGAGGAGAACCAGGTTCTGGCGGAGGTCCCTCAGGAGCAGGTGCATTTGGTAGTTGGCCGCGCTGGTTCCTGGGGCTTCGACCCAGTTGGTGCCTGGCTGTACGACCTGGAACACCCGGCGGTTCAGCCGGTCCCACAGCTCCCCTGGTCCAGCGGTTTTGTAGAGGATGCGCACGAGGTCCTGGATAGTGAGGAGGCAATCACTAGAAAGTCTGGTTAGTTGTCTGGCATACCCTTCAGAGTCAGTCTTTAGTGGGGGTAGTTGAAGTATCATGTCATGAATGTCACTGGGAGTCATGGATCGGTGGACGAGACTCATGGTTCCATTAGCATTGGGTAGCTCGATCATCGGGAACTGGCCGTCCTCCTCCTCCTCCTCCTCCATGGCTGACACGGATGCTCCGAACCCGGTGTCGGAGTCTTCAGGGCCGCCGCAGGCACCCCCTGAGTGGGGTGTGGACGCGGCCTGTGGGGCCCTTGGGGCGGGTGTCTGTGGCGCTGGAGAGAGGTTACGAGATGTCATTAATTTGTTAAAATTGTCCTCAGATAGTTTACTTTTTTTCATGTAGTCGGTGATGAGTTTGATGGCTGCCTCATCGGTGGATATTGATGGCGGCCCCAATTGTAGTGGTGCCCCGGCCTGGTACGCCCCTTGCTGGTAGGCGGGTGGAGGTGGCTGTTGTGGAGGTGGCTGTGGCTGCAGCGGGGCTGGTGCCTGGACGGAGAGAGAGAGATTGGGGTAGAGAGGGGGCACTGGTGCTGGTGGCTGTTGTGGCTGTTGTGGAGGTGGCTGCAGCGGGGCTGGTGCGGGGAACGGGCTGTATTCATCGTCTCTGCGAGCCTGATCAGTTAGAAACGACGGAACCGTGTCTCCCCCCTGGCTGGAAAACAGTGTTAATTCACATCCCTTTTGACGGTTCTTAGCCTCTGTTTCCCAGAGACCGAGAACCGCACAAACATCGCTCTCTAACTTAAATTTTTTCCTTTCCTTCTCTGTCATCTCTTCCACTTTATCCTTCACGCCTTTTATCACACACATTGCAAATGTACCGTTAGCGGGCCAGTCTACCTTATCGAGGTTGCGGAGGCCGACCACGCTACGGACGCCTTGTGTGTCTCGCATATAAGCATAACATTTGCTCTCGGTACAGTAATCACCGAGAGTTTTACCTAGATTTGAACCCATGTTTCAAACACCTTAGGTCTCTAATGCACACAACACAACAGTCACTTCAATCACACTTCTTTAATAATGGTAGTAATAGTAATAGTAATAGTAGTAGAACAGTAGTAGTAGAAGAATAGTACCTTTAATCAGAATGGGGAACGTACTTTATGTGGAACAGCAACACTGTTTAATATCGGAGTCGTTATGGTTCTATTTCGCACCGCTCGGATAAAACACTTCACACAGTCAATTAATTTGAAAACCCAACCAAAAGAATAATTCTTCAACAACTAAAATGTTAAACACAGGCGCAGCACTTCTCTGTGAGCCTAACCGGTGTTTAGGTGTGGGAATTCTTGGTCTATGGACGGACTATGTAGTTATAATGTAGCTAGCATTAAAACCTCACCGTGGCAACCAATGTATGTATGTGGACCTTAATAATCTCTTTATATCCTATGCCGTACGTCACAAGCGTAGCCCTAGGTATATACTCTCATTAAAAAGGAATTTTTAACTCTGTGAACAATTGGTGTACGTTTGGAACTTACTTAAAATGTCAGAAAAGCAAAATCCTCCCAGTTGTGTGTTGGTTGTCCTTCTATCGAGGGATTCCAGGCCCCTGCCCCTCTGAGCGACCCTGCGTCCGCCTTCCAACCTCGTCCGTCGACGGCTTGGCTATGAAGTGGATGCGTGAAGGGTGATCAGTCCAACGGAGGCTCACCCAGACGGGCAGATCAGCTGGAATCCCACTTCTGGACACCAGTGAAATGTGGTGGCTGGATTCGATTGACCTATGACGTTTGGACACTCACAAAATACTATTATAACACTCCAGATTGAATTCGCCAGTACCACAGGGTTCTCCTCATAGAAGTCAACACAACCACACAACCTTGTCAAATGAGGACGAGAAATACAACAGAATAGAATAAAAGAATTTACTTTAATACCTTACAGTTTGCAGCAAAAGGGACGGTTACACAGAAACATAAGTGTGTCTGAGCAAGCGCGCCGACTAAATGTCGGGACGGCATATATATATGCTAGGCTAGGCTATGCTATGCTATGCTATTCCACACCGCGTGACTACATGTGTGAGTACCTGATTGGTAGAAACTTTTATCTAATGCTTGTCCTATGAGCTTACTACTTTCGTTTTCCATTCGGCCGATGTGAATAAGGTGTTCTCTGTTAAGTTACATTTTCTGCAACTTTAACAGGCTCTCCATTGTGAGGATGTGTGTCCTTGGCAGTCAACTTATCTGCTACTGGAACACAGATAATAACTATGTGTTAAACAAACTGCTGACATTCAGTATTGAAGCATAACTAGGCCTAAATAGACAGGCCTTGTGTTTAAACAACTATAATAGCACTTTATCAAAAATACCTTCCACAACATGTGTATATTACATATATTATTTTTACATATAAGTAGGCCTACTTATATCTTCAAATATATGTCAAGTTCATATGGCAGAAATATATTTACCATAGGCTACTATAGATTATTATATTTGAGAATATATGTATAGAATGAATGAATGTTCTGTATACTGTAGGATGCACCAGTCACGTCACGCTACACACACGCTGAACACTAGCTCTGGACCATCTGGTAACTATCCACACTACTGAACACTAGCTCTGGACCATCTGGTAACTATCCACACTACTGAACACTAGCTCCAGGCCGTCTAGGTAGAGGGTTAGGTGGGTGGCCCTCCCAGTGCTGTGCTCAGTGAGCATATGAGTGAACTAAGAGACTTTGTGCAATAAAATGTAGAGTAAAATTAAAGCCGCAAGCAGCAACTAGAAATGGTGCTCAGAGAGCACAGACCTCCACCCCTGAATGCACCTCATGGCTCTGTGCGCGTCAACATTGAATGGGTTCTAAATAGGCCCATGCTACACCCCTCCACCGAGTTTCATGAAAAGCAGTCTGGTAGTTTTTGTGTAATCCTAGTTGGAAAAATTTAAGGGAGGTTCATGGCCGTCCGGGGTGCGTGGACCCGCCCCATGATTCACTGGGGCTGAGGTAAAAATGACTGGAGGTGAATGGGTGGCTGTATTTGGCCAGCTCTGTGGCGCCCCCCTCTTGTCACAGCCGGTGGGGGGCAGTGCGGTGGACTCTGGGCTCCCCCCCCCCCCCCCCCCCGCACACCCCCGTCCAAATCCAGTGTCTCTAGTACCCTCACATGGGTAGCTGGCTTTGTTCTAAGTTTTGTTTTCATTTTGTGTAATAATAGTCCAAAGACTCATTGTGGCCTAATTACAGTACTCTGGTCTGTAGTTTTGGGCCTGGTGATTTTTAGCATTTTTGGTCCAGAACTTCAAGACTTTTTCAAGCATTTCCAGGAAAAATAATAATAAGGTATACAAACAATTACAATAGGGTTCCTATGTTTACTCTCATAGGACCCCTAATTATAACAGCTTGTCTATAGAAACAGACACATAACACTACTGAGGTAAGAAACCACTGACTGACTCAGAAATCAGTTAGCAGCAATGATCAATTATACACAGTACATGACACCAGTTTTGTCAAGCAAAAATGAGTTTATTTCCATCTTCAAGTATATACAGTCTTTGTGAAAGAGTGTGTGGTGGAAAAAGCTTTTAACAAGAAACAAGTAGCCTAATTCTCAGATGCAGACGCTAGTTTTAATCAACCTCAGCAGAGAGGGAAGGTTTTACAAGAGTGACAACAAAGTTGTCAGTGAAGTCTCCCTGAAAAGTACTGATCAGACAGTTCAACTGTGTTTTTACTGTTAGTGGACACACCCCTTAATGATCCATTTGTCAATGTAACCACAGTCACCCCTCAACAATTTGAAGAATCAGGGTTAACCCTTCACCCATAGATTGCTCTTATCCATCACAAGATGTGTTCACTCCGTCAACTTTCAGACCCAAACCTTGTGCTGTGTCTGCTGTTTAGTCTCTGTTAGTAATCAACCTTTCGACCATCCTGGAGCATCTTGTCTGCTACACAAAAATGTTGGTAGAAATCATATCAATCACAGAGCAAGTTCAAATTCGACCACAGGTGTTGCTGTCCAGGTCAGGAGAGTACATGGAGGAGTAGGCGATCTATACAGCAGGCAAAAGCAAGCGAACAGAGCTTTGTAATGCAAGCGTCACAGATCAGAGATAGAAGAGAAGCCTTGCTGGGTTAAAACGCAGGTGTGGAACGGCATAGGCCTGATGGAAATGATAGTCTCTCCATCATGGACGATTCGAGTCAAAGTCTGCTGTATCAGAGTTCAGTTCTAATTGAGTTGAACACTGTACCGTTACCAGAGGGTTCAAACTGAGTTGAATGAACACTGTACAGTTACCAGGAAATTGCTGGTTGTCCACCTGACTGTGAGAGTAAAGTAACAAACACAGTTTCACACTGCAGACAAAGATAAATACATTCCAGGCCATTCAGTAAAGCCTTGGTCACAATCAATGAGAACTGCATTGACCAAAATCTCTGTCTCCCACAGTAGTTGCGTCTAACAGACAGTCTCCAGCCTCAGAGCCACGAGGGCCGCCCTTTGAAGGAAGCTACTATTAAGTTATTTCATCATATTGACCTTACATTTTTGCACCCTTTACCAAAAATGAAAACAGTGATGTGGATTTAAAATAAAAAAAAACATGGATAATAAAAATTATATGTATCGTATCGTATACACATTTTCTGTCAACCCCCCCCCCCTCCCCCCTGTGTGATGGTATCCTAGATTCTGGTTGACTTTACATCAACGCTGCAGCTCATTCCTGTGTAGTATTACCTTTCTTGGCTGCCTATAGTTATCTACAGTATAATCCTAGCCCCAGAAGAGGCCCACATATACAGTACTTAATGCAGATATCTGACCTGGTGGCTACACTAATAGACCAGTCATGTTATGGCCCCCCTACCAGTTACAGTACATATACCTACATGCTTCTAACATTCATATACAGGTTGGTAATTCTGTTCAAGTGACATGCATTAACCCCTCATAAAAAGTAATTCACTTTTCGAGAATCCAAACAGGCGAAACATGTACATGTACACCTAGGTAATTAGGTGTACAGTAGGAAGCTGATGGTTTCTGAGCATGTCTCCACTGTAGGTCATGTAGCCTTTTTAGCCCTCTAGGATTTATTGCATGTTGTTTCAGACAGTCAGAAGTTTGTTTGTTTATTAAAAAGGAAAGAGCCTTGAGGTAAATAACTTCCTTTGAAAATGTACTTCTTCTGCAGGTCCCACAGTGTCTAACCCAACTACAGAATGTTCAGCTACTCCCTATTCAGGTCACCTGGCTGGCGCAGGCTTGACAGTAGTAAAACAGTGTATACATAGCCTACATAGCCTATTATGTGCTGTGGTCAATGAGGTACAGGATGTCAAGCAGAACCATAGCTGTACTTACACATCCCTTAGAGCATTGGGACAGGCATAATGTAGCTTTAGTGCGCTATATATATGATTCTCCCAGTACAATTCTGAGATAGAAAAATAGATTTGGAACCTCCGCTTACCATAGCCTACTTTTTAATCAGCTAACGATGATATATGATGATACTATCTAACGATGCGGCCTCATAGTGCCCCGAACATGAGCCAAAATAAGCTGTTGGCTTTCTCCCTACATTCAACATTCAAATGAAGAGCCACATTCTCTCAAGGGCAGATCCTTGTGACCAAAATGATATCGGATTTTGACGTCATAATGAAACAGAAACTGCTGTTCAAGGCACTCTCGTAGGATTTTCAACCTGAAGATTAAGTTCAAGTTCCAACCATGTTACATTAGGACTATATCAAGCACTAATGTCGAAAGCGTCTCATCGATAATGCGAGTGTCACATGACCCGCTAAGGAGCCGCAGACGACTGGCCATAATGATATGGCGTTGTAGTGATGCATGATGGGAAGTTGGTTAACTAAGGACAACAATGCAGCACCTACTAGATGACATACTGTACACACAATCAAGAGCTTGATGGTTTACATACACACATGGGATGTTAATAAATGTATATGGGTGATACACACAAACACACACACACACACACACACACATGGAATGATTTATATACATACACACCTAAAGTATGAATGGAGCAAATACAAATAGATCAGATCAATTGAAATAAACTTAATTATGCGAAATGAAAAAGAAAAGAATGAATTATGTACTTTTGCGCATAAGATGTTTATGTACATGACAGTACATTCACACAGGTAAATATGCCATAAACATGTGGCTTATGTACAGTATATAAACATGAACTATGTCAATGGACGTGATTCATGTAACATAAGACCTTGAACAACACATACTGGCTATATACAAAGGCTTCCTATATACAGACATGCTGCTGATTAAATATATACGGTTTATTAATTCTATGTAGATGTGTAATTACATAGGGACTCCTTTATTTGGTAACAGACGTGACGCTGGGGGGGGGTTAGAGGGTCCTGGTTTTGGGGTCGGGGGGCTCGTAGGGTGGAGCTGGAGCGGGGGTGGGGGCGCCCCAGGCTGGGGGCACGGCGGGGAAGGTGAAGACCCCCGAGCCGAGCGGGGAGAGGAGCCCGGGCCACTGGCTCACGCTGAGGGGGGACGGTAGCAGACTCCCGTGGGGCCGCGGCGCTGGCGTCAGGTAGCTGGGGGGGAAGCCGCCCACGCAGGGGCCGGGGCCCAGACCTGAAGGGGGGCCGTCCGCCACGGGCCACGAGAGGGGCAGCTGGGAGCCTGCTGGGCCATGGGCTGTCCCGGAAGGTGCCTGAAGAAAAAGAAGAAAGAGCTTTCTCAACAATTACACACATTCCGGCAAAAACAAAAACAAAAACAAAACAATGACTACATTCTGAGCGGAAACATTACCGCTCCACACACGAACACGTACTGTAGAACGCCAAATTTCCCCCTAGGGGGATCATTAAAGTATGTACATGTCAATGTCATGTTATTTATATAGCACCATTCACACAAATCAATGTAGCACAAATGTAGTGCTACATCTAGGGGGATCACTACTAGCCCTCCCTAGTCCTGGTCCAGGTGGGTCTACTAGCCCTCCCTAGTCCTGGTCCAGGTGGGTCTACTAGCCTTCCCTAGTCCTGGTCCAGGTGGGTCTACTAGCCCTCCCTAGTCCTGGTCCAGGTGGGTCTACTAGCCTTCCCTAGTCCTGGTCCAGGTGGGTCTACTAGCCCTGGTCCAGGTGGGTCTACTAGCCCTCCCTAGTCCTGGTCCAGGTGGGTCTACTAGCCCTCCCTAGCCCTGGTCCAGGTGGGTCTACTAGTCCTGGTCCAGGTGGGTCTACTAGCCTTCCCTAGTCCTGGTCCAGGTGGGTCTACTAGTCCTGGTCCAGGTGGGTCTACTAGCCTTCCCTAGTCCTGGTCCAGGTGGGTCTACTAGCCCTCCCTAACCCTGGTCCAGGTGGGTCTACTAGCCCTGGTCCAGGTGGGTCTACTAGCCCTCCTTAACCCTGGTCCAGGTGGGTCTACTAGCCCTCCTTAGCCCTGGTCCAGATGGGTCTACTAGCCCTCCCTAGTCCTGGTCCAGGTGGGTCTACTAGCCCTCCTTAACCCTGGTCCAGGTGGGGACACTATTCGGGGCTGTACCCCGGTACACCGCCCTGGCACGGACCGTTCAGTACGCCACTGACTTCCTTCCCTCCGTCAACATTACCGCGTCTACAGACAATATTATTTCCTTACTCACAGACAATTTTCGAAAGATGAAAGCCTTTTCTCAGAGGTGGCTACAGTTGTAGCCCCCCACCTTTTATATAAAAAGCAACATTTTGCACTTAAATAGCACATACCTATATCCACTCAGCTATTATGGTATCCACTAGCCTGGCAGTACAGTATAGCGGAGTATAGCCCCGAATAGAATACTGGACCAGGGCTATAAACTATCTAAGTATTTAATCTAATCTAATTGTGTCATATGCCTACTAAAAAACCTCACTCACATCTGGGACGCTGGCCGGTCTGGCTCTAGTCCGAGGCTCCGCCCCCGCGTCCCACGGCGGGTGCCTGCTGAAGCTGAGAGGGGCGTGGGGGCGGGGCCTCCTGGTGACCGCCAGCACCTCGTGCGCCCAGTCGTCCACCAGGCGATGCAGGTCGTCCGTCAGCGTGCCCATGCTGGTGCCCGTATAGGCGCCTGGGTACGTGCCCACCTTGTTGTTGCTGTTGTTAGCCTGAGCTTGGGCAAGGCCCACCATTGGCTGACGGGGAGGGGGGTCGGAGCTTGCTGTCTGCTGCTGCGATTGATTGGATGCACCGGATCCTAGGAGACACGCACACACACACACACACGGCTAAAATGAACAAGAAAATAATGTTGTAATGTAAAAACTAATGTTGCTCAGTTGCTTGTCAATGTACAGTAAGAAAAGTCACAGGCAGCAAACATGGATGGAACCCTAGGAGATCGCTCAGTACTGAAGAACGAGCAAGACTAACAGATTCACCCGTTAGCCAAAACAGCTTCACTTACGGTTGCCGCGGTCTTTCCCCAGGCATAGCCGCTTCAGTGTTGACCCTGCGGGACAGACAGGGTCAGGACTTCCACCAAGCCTGACCATAAGAATACTAGAAGCACACTGCTGTCCAGAGCTGCACAGAAGCCAGACGCCACATCAGAACACAACCACAGAGCAAAACTGGGAGAGCAACGTTGAGTCAGTCAGGCTGGACATGCAGTCACTACACATGTGAGCCACAGTACTGAACACAGAGAGAGAGAGAGAGGGGGGGGGGGGAGGAGAGAGAGAGAGAGTGTGGGGGGGGAGAGAGAGAGAGAGGGGGGGGGGGGAGAGAGAAAGAGAGAGAGTGGGGGAGAGAGAAAGAGAGAGTGGGGGGGGAGAGAAAGAGAGAGAGAGTGGGGGGGAGTGAGAGAGAGAGAGTGGGGGGGAGAGAAAGAGAGTGGGGGAGGGAGAGATTTGGAGAGAAAGAGAGAGTGGGGGAGAGAGAGAGAGTGGGGGGAGAGAGATAGAGAGTGGGGGGGGAGAGAGAAAGAGAGAGAGAGTGGGGGAGAGAGAGAGAGAGAGTGGGGGAGAGAGAGAGAGAGAGTGGGGGGGAGAGAAAGAGAGTGGGGGAGGGAGAGATTTGGAGAGAAGGAGAGAGTGGGGGAGAGAGAGAGGGAGGAAGAAAGAGAGAGAGACTGGGGAGAGAGAGAGAAAGAGAGTGGGGGAGAGAGAGATTTGGAGAGAAAGAGAGAGTGGGGGAGAGAGAGAGGGAGGAAGAAAGAGAGAGACTGGGGAGAGAGAGAGAAAGAGAGTGGGGGAGAGAGATTTGGAGAGAAAGAGAGAGTGGGGGAGAGAGAGAGGGAGGAAGAAAGAGAGAGAGGGAGAGAATGGAGACAAAGGTGAGAGACAAAAAAAAGTGTCATTCTTAGCCAGCACAGACCAAAAAAGTGGCAGTTGAACATACAACAGATCTCAGGTGGTTTGGCCATGCATACAGGGTCTACTGCACAGGACTGCAGGGGCCCACCGGACGCTCCTGGAACTGATAGAGGAACACAGAGCTGCTGAAGCACATGACACTACAGGACATGCAAAAGCAAGACGACCAGCAGAGACATACTGGGAGATATGAGGGAGAGAGACATACTGGGAGATATGAGGAAGAGAGACAGAGAGAGAGATATGAAGAAGAGAGACAGACAGGGAGATATGAGGAATAAAGACATACTGGGAGATATGAGGAAGAGAGACATACTGGGAGATATGAGGAAGAGAGACATACTGGGAGATATGAGGGAGAGAGACATACTGGGAGATATGAGGAAGAAAGACATACTGGGAGATATGAGGAAGAGAGACATACTGGGAGATATGAGGAAGAGAGACAGAGAGAAAGATATGAAGAAGAGAGACAGACAGGGAGATATGAGGAAGAAAGACATACTGGGAGATATGAGGAAGAGAGACATACTGGGAGATATGAGGAAGAGAGACATACTGGGAGATATGAGGGAGAGAGACATACTGGGAGATATGAGGAAGAAAGACATACTGGGAGATATGAGGAAGAGAGACATACTGGGAGATATGAGGAAGAGAGACAGAGAGAGAGATATGAAGAAGAGAGACGGACAGGGAGATATGAGGAAGAAAGACATACTGGGAGATATGAGGAAGAGAGACATACTGGGAGATATGAGGAAGAGAGACATACTGGGAGATATGAGGGAGAGAGACATACTGGGAGATATGAGGAAGAGAGACAGAGAGAGAGATATGAAGAAGAGAGACAGACAGGGAGATATGAGAAAGAAAGACATACTGAGAGATATGAGGAAGAGAGACGTACTGGGAGATGTGAGGAAGAGAGACATACTGGGAGATATGAGGAAGAGAAACATACTGGGAGATATGAGGAAGAGAGACAGACACGGAGATATGAAGAAGAGGGACAGAGAGGGAGATATGAGGAAGAGAGACAGACAGGGAGATATGAGGTAGAGAGACAGACAGGGAGATATGAGGTAGAGAGACAGACAGGAAGATATGAGGAAGAGAGACAGACAGAGAGATATGAGGAAGAGAGACAGACAGGGAGATATGAGGAAGAGAGACATGGGGAGATATGAGGTAGAGAGACAGATAGAGAGATATGAGGAAGAGAGACAAACAGGGAGATATGAGGAAGAGAGACAGACTTGGAGATATGAGGTAGTAGAGGATGAGGGGATGAAGTGAGGATGGGAAGAAATAGAAAAGACGAGATGAGAAAGAGGGAAGAAGAGAGCGAGAGAAAAAGAGAGGAGAGAGAGAGAAAAAGAGAAAGGGAGAGAGAGAGAAAAGCCATGGAGGAGAGGAGGAGAAGGTACAAACAGATGGAAAGAGACACGGGCCCACTGAGGAATCTAGCACGTGTCTTGCTACTGGACTTATAGGAGACTCCCTCAGACGCTGGAGGGTAAGGCGGCCAGCCTGCAGGGGGCGGTAGAGAGGAGAGGAGGAGAGAAGACACAACAACCAGGGTGAAGGAGAGCACGGTGCTCAGAGCCCCCTAGCCCTGTCAAAGCCCCACATCGGCGTGACACGTTGGCAAGCTACCACGTTAAGTTTTGCGTTAAGTTAAAGGCAAAAGGCACAAAGTAGCTCATAACAGTTTTAACGAGGCTTAACGAGGCCCTGCTAAATGGCTTTACGATTACCGACTATCACTTCGATGCGTCCCCCTACGTACGACAGCGGTTACGATAGGGCGCAAAAAACAAACAATAGCGTTTCTCGTGTTGCATGCTGGTACTTGCAGTCCGGGCGGGGTCACCTTGGCCGGGGGGAGCGCGCGGGCCGACGCCCTCTCCCTGTAGTCCTGCGTAGATGTCGTCGGAGGAGAGTGAGCCCCTGAGGGAGCAAGGCTGCTGGGTCTGGACGGGCCCGGCGGCGGGGGGCGGTGCCTGGGAGCGAGCCCCGCCCCCTGGGAACGAAGCCGGAGCTCTGGCCGGAGAGCCGTTCAAGCTCGTGGCGGTAGTTTCATCTGCGCGTGCGCACACACACACGCACACACACACACACACACACACATGAGGAGAAATGGTTGTTGGTCACAGTGCCTCATAAGACACACATTCCACGACATCCGACTGCTTCTCAAGTCTCTACGTAGAAAACAGCATGCTTCCTTACGCCATATGCTAAATGGTATCACTTATATAGCGCTTTCATGATCCAAAGCGCTTTACAATGGCCTCTCATTCACCAATTCACACACCAATAGCAACAGCTGCCATGCAAGGCGATAGCCTGCTCATTGGGAGTAAATTGGAGGAGCATATTGATCAAGATTTTATGATCGACTGTATCAAACGCTTTTGATAAATCAATAAAAAGCGCAGCACAAGTTTTTTTGCTGCACTTTTTATTGATTTATCAAAAGCGTTGGATACAGTCGATCATAAAATCTTGATCAATATGCTCCTCCACATTGGCATGTCGAAACAAACAAGCAGCATCCTGGTTTACCAACTACCTGTCTGCCAGAACGCAATGCGTTCAGCTGGAAGGGTCCACATCTTCCCTTCTGACAGTAAGTATCAAAAGGGGTGCCTCAAGGTTCTGTGTTAGGACCCATATTGTTTTCAATTTATGTCAAGAATCTGTGTGAAAACGTATCAAATGCTATGTGCCATTTATATGCCGATGTAGTTTATTGTTGTTTATCATCTGTTGAAAGTACCTTTAATCTCCTACAGTCCACTTTTGATGTTGTTCAGTCCCGATGGCAGAAACTGAAGTTGGTTTTAAATGCAGACAAGTCTAAAGTCATGCTGTTCTCCAATGCTAGGTTACCTGTAAGTCTTCCAAACCTTGTAACTTCTCATGGAAATGTAATTGAGCTAGTCTCAAGTTACAAGTATTTGGGCTTTATCATTGATAGCAAATTATCTTTTAAGGCTCATATTTCAAACCTGGTCTCTAAGCTCAAGATTAAGCTAGGTTTCTATTTTAGAAATACTGTAAGTCTTGCTTTTCCTTTGCAGCCACGAGATACCTTGTGTCAGCTACCTCTTTGCCTCTGCTGGACTATGGTGTACATGAATACCTCTGCCCAGTGCTTGCAGTCTCTAGACACTGTGTACTGTGCATTGTGATTTGTTACTGGTTGTAAACATCTCACCCACCACTGTACCTTGTATGCAAACTCTGACTGGCCATCTCTGTACGCAGGCATACCCACTGGTTGAGCTTTATCAACTAAACTCTCCTGGGACTGGTTCCTAGCAATTTGTACACTTTTCTTCTTAGAAGCCAAAGCCATTATGGTCTGCGCTCACATAACGCCCTACAGCTGACTGTTCCGAGTGTTAATACTGTGAAGGGAACGGCTTTAAATATGCTGCCCCTATGAGGGTATTTTTATACTTGGTTTAAAAATAAGAGCACGCGAGTGGTCGATTCAAGCTGGTTTCAAACAAAAGACAGAAGTTTTATTCTGTTACGATTTTGCAAATTTGGACTCGGGCACAGGAAGTGAATCCGGGCAAGAGTGAGTCACTTGGGGACGAGGTCGATAGGTTATAACGTGAAAAAGGAAGTGACATAGTTTCAGGATGAAGAGGACAGGGAAGTGATGTCACACAGGAAGAATTTGTAGTTTTACAGACTGATCTATGAGAACGAACTACAAAGTTAGAACAACAGTCAAGTAGGAAAACAAAACACTTTGGTGAGACTTGAATTTCATTGACACCCCTTCTGATTGGAACGCCCTCCAAAAGGACTTAAAACTCCCCGAACTGATCTCATGCGATGCCTTTAAGGAAATCCTAAAGGATTTAGAGCTTGAAAGTAGTGGGAAGTGTCTCTGTAACTATGCAATCCTGAAACTTTCTAGCAATGTTTTATTGTTGTTCTGTATGTATGAAACGTGGATGGTTATGTGTTTTTATTGTGTGCTGCCCTCTTGGCCAGGTCACTCTTGAAAAAGAGATTTCCTTTAATCTCAACACGTTTTATCTGGTTAAATAAAGGTTCAATAGAATTTAAAAAAATTGGGGTTCAGTGTCTTGCCCATGGACACTTGTGACATGTAAACAGGAGGACCCGGGCTTCGAACCGCTGACCCTGCGGTCACTAGACGACCCGCTCTACCTCCTGAGCCACAGTATCGAACCCCCCACACCCATGTAACCTACAGAGATTACAGTTTACAGTAGCGTCGTTTAGCCTGCTACGTACTGGTTTTGCTGAGGTCGGCGCCCTTTGACCTGGCGCTCCTGAACTGCTGCACCAGCGGGCTGAGCAGCCTGCCGGCCTTCAGCTTGTGCTTGCTGGGCCTCCTCCTCCGGCCTGCGGGGGGCGCCGTGTGGGACAGGCCCAGCCCGGGGGGAGGGGCCTTACCCAGCCGCTCGTACAGCAGCTCGATCTCTCCCCTCTGGTTGGCCTGCAGCTCAGAGATCTCCTTTAGGTGCCTGAGGGGAGGGAGGGTGGAGGAGGGAGAGGAGGAAGAGGAGGGTGGGGAGGAAGAGGAAGACGGAGGAGGAAGAGGAGGGAGAAGAGGAAGAGGAGGAATGAGGAGGAGGAGGACGACGGAGGAGGAGAGGTAGGGGAGGAAGGGGAGGAAGACGAGGGTGGGGAGGAAGAGGAGGGAGGAGGAAGAGGAGGGAGAAGAGGAGGAAGGAGGAGGAAGAGAATGGAGGAGGAGGAGGAGGAGGAGGGAGGAGGAAGAGGAGGGAGAAGAGAATGGAGGAGGATGAGGAGGGAGGAGGAAGAGGAGGACAGACACAAGTGAAAAAGTAGTTTTAGATGAGCTGCCAAGCCTCCAGACACAGAGTCCATTTGTCCAACATGGATGAAGACCAGCGCGGTGTCTCACTTCTCCCTGAGTCTCTGCAGCTCTCTCTTCATGTCAGAGTCCTCCATCTCAGAGTCGTTGTCGCTGCTCATGTACGCCGAGGCATGCACGCCCCCCTGCCGGCTCGGCGAATCAGAGCTCTGCACGCTGCTGCTCCGCCCCGAGCGCCGCAGGAAAGCCACCGCCCTCTTCATCAGGTCACTCCCCCTGCGCTCGGAGCGCGCCTGGCGAGAGGGCGTGGCCGGCGCCATCTTGGCGGGGCTGCTCTCCGCCCCCGAGTCGGAGGAGAGGAAGCGCGCGGGGGCGTGCACGGTGACGTCCGCGGGGACGACGGAGCCGGAGGTGTGGGCGCGCGGGATTGGGGAGGGGCCGCACTTGGCCAGGGGAGGGGGCGTGTCCAGGTAGAAGTCCGGCGGCGCGGAGTAGCGGCTGGGCCGCGTGCGCAGGGTGACGTCGTCCTCGGCGACGACCACGGAGAAGCGGCCGATGGTGGTGGAGGAGGAGGGCCCCAGGGAGGGCCGCGGCGGGGCGGCGCGGCCGGGGGTGTAGTCCGAGGCGGGGCAGGAGGGGCGCGCCGGCGAGGCGGCGGCGCTACAGGTCCGCAGCTTCAGATCCGCTCTGGTGACCACGTCAGGCGGCCCGGAGACCATCTGGCCAGACAGCACACACACACACACACACACACACACACGGTGGGCTTTTCATTATGTTACACACGGTTACATTGACCAACCGCTTATATGGATAAAAAAGCTCGAAAGCCAGAATCATTCCTATACATGCCAATAAAACTGATTCTGATAAAAGCTGAATGAATAAAGATAAAAGCTGAATGAATAGAGATAAAAGCTGAATGAATAGAGATGAACCTTAAACCTCCCCCTGGTCCCGGTGCAGGATGCGGAGTGCGGTACGATGTGTCTCCTGGACATGGTTGCTGAGGACAGATATTAAGACAGAAGTTATTATTCTTATTTTTGACAGGCGTCAGACGAAGGAGTGCATGTTAGCGTGTTGTACGTACGGCAGAGTCGCTGAGCATGCGCGTTAGCGTGTTAGAATGTTGTACGTACTGCACACGGCAGAGTCGCTGAGCATGCGCGTTAGCGTGTTAGCATGTTGTACGTACTGCACGCGGCAGAGTCGCTGAGCATGCGCGTTAGCGTGTTAGCATGTTGTACGTACCGCACACGGCAGAGTCGCTGAACGTGCTCAAACTGTCCATCCTCTCAGGGATCTGGGGCTGAGAGAACGAGACACAGAGGAAGAGACAAGAGGTGAGGAGGCAGAGCAGGAGAGTCAGTAGATTCAGAAGAGTCAGTAGATTCAGAAGAGTCAGTAGATTCAGAAGCGTCAGCAGATTCAGAAGCGTCAGCAGATTCAGTAGTCAGAAGGTCCAGAAGATTCAGTACATTTAGAAGAGTCAGTAGTCAGAAGATTCAGTAGAGTTAGTAGAGTCATATGAGTCAGAAGATTCAGTAGAGTCAGAGGAGTCAGTAGAGTTAGAAGAGTCAGTAGATTCAGTAGTCAGAAGAGTCAGACGATTCAATAGAGTCAGTAGAGTCAGCAGATTCAGAAGAGTCAGAGGAGTCAGAAGATTCAGTAGAGTCAGTAGTCAGAAGAGTCAGAAGATTCAGAAGAGTCAGTAGATTCAGTAGGCAGAATAGTCAGAAGATTCTGCAGAGTCTGAAGTGTCAGAGGATTCAGTAGTGAGTATAGTCAGAAGAGTCAGTAGAGTCAGAACGGTCAGTAGATTCAGTAGTCAGAAGATTCAATAGAGTCAGAAGAGTCAGTAGATTCAGTAAGCATTAGTGTCAGAAGATTCAGCAAAGTCAGAAGAGTCAGAGGATTCAGTAGTCAGTAGAGTCAGAAGATTCAGTAGAATCAGAAGAGTCAGAGGATTCAGTAGTCAGTAGAGTCAGAAGATTCAGAAGAGTCAGAGGATTCAATAGTCAGAATATTCAGTAGAGTCAGAAGAGTCAGAGGATTCAGTAGTCAGTAGAGTCAGAAGAGTCAGAGGATTCAATAGTCAGTATAGTCAGAATATTCAGTAGAGTCAGAAGAGTCAGAGGATTCAGTAGTCAGTAGAGTCAGAATATTCAGTAGAGTCAGAAGAGTAAGTAGAGTCAGAATATTCAGTAGAGTCAGTAGAGTCACACACAACAGCGGCAATACTAACTTTCCAGCCTACAAAGTGACATCAGACCTCACCACTATTGCATTGCATTTTTGGTATGAAATGTGCTATATACGGCAAATAACGTTTGATTAGATTACATCTGATAGATGCAGACACAAGATTACAATCTTATTATGTGACTATAAAGCATCGCTCGCTATAGTGAGCCGTGGTATTATGAGCTATGGATGGAAGCAGAAGGAGAATAACCCCATGGGATCTTACATCTGAAAAAATATGTTACGTTAATCTAGAGACTAGAGCTAGAGATGAATCATTTCTTGATCCTGTTTGAATTGTGTCATGACACAACAAATCAAACAGGATCAAGAAATTGTTTGTCGCCACTGACTAGAACACATATTTTTCCCGAAATTATTGACTCTTCCCGTGTCCCCATAGGCACTCTAAGGTTATTATTATTTTATTTTTCTTCTCCTTTACCAGTTGGTCCCCGATGCGGTAGCGCCCCTCTCCCATCATTCCAGGGGTGCTGACCGCGCTGTCCGGTCCGGGGGGAGACTGGACGTACTCGGTCCCTGATCCGGGGGTGTCGGCCGCGCTGCCGGAGGGGTACATGGGGGCGTACTCCTGGTACAGTAGGTTCCTCAGCTTCTCATCCAGGGTCTTGATGGTGCTGTCCACGAACCCGCCGCGCGCCCCCCTCCCCTCGCCGTCGCCCTCCCCCGGCCCCGCCCCCTGCGAGTGGGGGGCGGGGCTCTGAGGTACGGAGGGAGCCTTGGCCCCGCCCAAGTTGCTGGCGAACGGCTGCTGGAGCACCACGGGGGTGTGCTGGGCGCGGTCGCGGGGAGGCAAGGCAGATCCCCCCCGGGCGCCGCCGCTCACGTCCAGGGAGAGGGGCGCGATCAGCGGGCAGCACGGCACCTCGTCGGCCATGGAGGCGGCGCACGCCATCTCGGCCATCTGCTGGGCGGCGTTCATGGGGGAGACGGCGCCCACGCGGACCCCCGGCGCGTCCTCCGCTGACAGGCAGCCCTGGAGGAGGGTGGAGGAGGAGGAGGAGGAAGAGCGAGGGGGTCCCGGAGGAGCTCCGGCCGGCTGGGACTGCTGACCCCTGGGCTGGACCGCACCACTGACCGCCTCCTCCGGTAAGGGCCCCGGGGGGGACAGGTTGGCCAGCAGGAGGGGGTCGATGTTAGACACTACTGGGGGGCTGCAGAGGCTGTAGCCCCCGCTGCCCCCCGACACGGTGGAGGACGACTCTCCTCGGGCTCGCTCTCCTCCTGGAGGAGAAGAAGAGGAGACGAGAGACGACCAGATGGACCACTAGCATCCGGATCCATGGAAACACAACAGAAGAAACACACCCTTCTCTCTTGCAGTTTTGATTTTGTTAAATTGGTGCATCAACACATCAGCATTTCAGAATATAATCTCAATGTCATTATATTCAAGACTGGTATAGGGATGGGTTTGATTTAAATCTATATAGTGAGCAAAAATGTACTTGCTGAGTATATAACTTTACATACACCTGCAGACTATATTGCCTCTTTGTATATTTCTGTGCCCACTGTGCCTTTGTGTATCTATCTATCTATCTATCTATCTATCTATCTATCTATCTATCTATCTATCTATCTATCTATCTATCTATCTATCTATCTATCATCATCATCTGTATGATACCTACTATCATTTGTAGGTAGTGATACATAACTAACAGGGTGTGGTTCATAGGGTTGCCAGTAGAGGGCAGTGCAGGGCTAGTCTCCAAGGGGTCTGTCTGGAGTTACATAAACTAAAGTCACCTCTGGCTGCAGCAGGACCCGCAGTGCCGCTGTCTGCAGGCAGGGCTGCTGCAGAGCTCCCAGGGGACTGTGCGGTTGTAGTTCCGTCCGACTGAGCTTTTGTAGTCCTGTCGGAGGGGGTCTCCTCCACGGGGCAGATTATGAACCACCTCTTCCCCGTGTGGAGGACTGGGAGAGAACGAGGACAGGGAAACGGGGATGTTACACTAGTAGTGAATGACGAACTGTAAACCACACATCCTTTTGAAGAATCTTCCCCACATGCACAATATACTCCACACCATGGAGGTATGCTCCACACGGACAAGAAAGAAGGAGTTTGAGTTTACCATTCTGCTGATAGACCGGCTGGGGAGCTCCAGGCGTCAGACTCTACAGACAGACAGACAGACAGACAGGCAGACAGACAGACAGACAGACAGACAGACAGACAGGCAAACAGACAGTCAGACAGTCAGGAAGACAGGCAGGCAGACAGACAGACAGACAGACAGTTATAGAGCCATCTCCGTAACATCTGTGTAATTCAGATTATAATGCTTATTTTAAAGGTTGACATCATTAGTGACAACAGTCGCAGCATTGCTGCAGCAGTAGCAGAGTTACGGGTAAAATGCTTCAACAACAACCAAATTCTGGAACAGGGGTTGAGAGCGTGCGGCTAATTCACTCAGGCAGGAGTGAGCGTTGTTGAAATCTAGAACGCGTGTGTCAAAAGGTCGTTAACTTTTGTTAATTTATTATGTGTCATTTCCGTGCGGCAACATGCCGTCTGCTCCGGCCTGTCCCTCACCTCTCCCCCCAGCCTCCCAGCGGAGAGACCCAGCTGGGGGCTGCCCCCCAGGGCGGAGGCCGTCTCCCCCTCCATGTCCTCGCTCAACATGTCCTCCGCCTTGTCCACGATGTCCTTCAGCTGGTCGATGAACATCTCCTTCTCCGTGGGCAGGATGAAGCCATTCTCAGCCTGCGGGGAAACGCATTCGAGAGGACCAGAGAATATAAACAATAATGACTCACAACCATCGATATAAACCCCTTTATATGTCTCTATGACCGCAGCGGTGGCTGCATGCACAGCAACCAATACACAAGACACACTGACAGCCATTACATATCCTGTAACCACACATACACACAAACGTAGAGAGGGAGGGGCTTCAAGAAAGAACATGGCCAAGAGCTTGAAGAGGAACTCAAGGTTGGGATCTCACCATGTAGGTAGCTATTTCCTCAGGGGCATCTCCATCCAGGTCAAACTTAAAAGTCACCATTTTGTGGTTGTGGGTCTCGAGCTGGCACTCCACCATTTTGTCACCCGTGTTGCAAACCTACAGGGAGGGGGGGGGGGGTGTTGGGATATAAGATTGTGAACATGGCTTTAAAGAGAGACTGTTGGGATTTAAAGTCGCACAGAAATGAAAAAAGCATTCTGTCCCATTTTGGTTCACATAATACAGATACAGATACAGATAGCTTTATTTGTCCCCGAAGGGTAATTCAGTTTCTACAGTCCACCGACTACAGTACATATATACACATTCATACTGCACAATCATCATCAGTGACAGAGGAAACACGATAAATGGCATGCAGTTAGGCAGAGAGCAGAAGAAAATTCTTCACTAAGAATACACAAATAAATAAAATAAAGTGCCAACAGGGGCAACCAACATGTGGTTTGTGCAAAATAGGTGCAGCAAACTCTTCATTCATAGTGTTCACCTATTCAACGATGTATTCCCAAAAAAATACAAAATTCTACTTTTGTTGTAATCTTATATCAAAGTATATAATTTCTTACTTCCTGGAAAACGGTAGGTCACGTGCAATGACGACAACAGGTACCTTAGACTTTAGGCCAATAATCTCACGACATCCACCCGTCAATCAACGCTATCCTTCTCTCGAATCTGTCTAAAGTTCTTAAAACCCGTCCACTTGTCAATGTTCCAATCGAATTCCTGTAAACATAGGCTATGTCCCACCCTCATACCTTGTTTGCATCGGAAATACGTCAAACTACGGAAGTTAGATGATCTCAAACGTCTGTTTCTGTGCGACTTTAAGATGGCGAACATGGCTTTAAAGAGAGAATGTTGGGATTTAAGATGACGAACATAGCTTTAAAGAGACAATAGCTGTGTTCGGAATCGCTCCCTATTCACTATATAGTGCCATTTTGTTTGTAGTGTCCGAATTCTCCACAGAATTTTTGTTCCCTATATAGTCCACTATTTATTACCCACAATTCACCTTGATTTGCAGGGAACAGTGCATGTACCCTACATTTTCTCCGTTCCCTAGGTAGTAGGTAGGTAGGGAATAGGGAGTGAGGGGACGAGGGAGCGATTCCGAACACAGCTAATGTTGTAATTTGAGTGAACTTAAATCAAGCACAAATTGAGTGTTGCCACAAAATAAAATGCATACGTGGTCGGCGTACCTGCTTAACTGAAATGCAATAGTTGTAGTTAAGTCACTCGATATAACTCTGCAAGGAAGGGTGAAATAAACGACTCACGTTGAGCATGCTCAGTTTGGGCTTGCTGGTCTTCTCCTGGCGTGAGCGCGTGCGGGTGGACTTGCGGTGGTGGTGTTTCCTGTGCTTGCCGTCTCCCTTCCCGCCGCTCGCCAGACTCTCGTAACCGTCGCTCGTCTCCTTACCGGAGGCCACGTCTGAACCGAAGCTACACGCGGGGGACAGGGAGGACAGACTCACCCTGCAGACCAAGAAATACCGTCTTGTATTTCAAGTGTTTACTACAACATTCAGAGTTGTACACAACAGACCGAAATATACTCAAAAGCATCTGCATCTTGAGTTGTATATTGGCTGGTAATCGTAGCGTACAACATACCAGACCTCGGTCAAAATACTATTTGAAATCCTTCCAGTTACTTTAGTGTCTACCCTAGTGTCGGGTGGGGGGGATTTGCATCACTGTGAAGAGACACATTTGTTCAATTGTGCCAGACCAGAAAAATCAACAGTGATTTCATGAATAGTATTTTGATACAGGTCTGCAACATCCATCCATCAACTAGCTGAGTTACCATGTTAGGGTTAAGGTTAGTTACAATGCTAGGGGCAGGGTTAGTTACAATGTTAGGGGCAGGGTTAGTTACAATGTTAGGGTCAGGGTTAGTTACAATGTTAGGGTCAGGGTTAATTACAATGTTAGGGGCAGGGTTAGTTACAATGTTAGGGTCAGGGTTAATTACAATGTTAGGGTCAGGGTTAATTACAATGTTAGGGGCAGGGTTAGTTACAATGTTAGGGTCAGGGTTAGTTACAATGTTAGGGTCAGGGTTAGTTACAATATTAGGGTCAGGGTTAGTTACAATGTTAGGGGCAGGGTTAGTTACAATGTTAGGGTCAGGGTTAGTTACAATGTTAAGGGGCAGGGTTAGTTACAATGTTAGGGTCAGGGTTAATTACAATGTTAGGGTCAGGGTTAATTACAATGTTAGGGGCAGGGTTAGTTACAATGTTAGGGTCAGGGTTAGTTACAATGTTAGGGTCAGGGTTAATTACAATGTTAGGGGCAGGGTTAGTTACAATGTTAGGGTCAGGGTTAATTACAATGTTAGGGTCAGGGTTAATTACAATGTTAGGGGCAGGGTTAGTTACAATGTTAGGGTCAGGGTTAGTTACAATGTTAGGGTCAGGGTTAGTTACAATATTAGGGTCAGGGTTAGTTACAATGTTAGGGGCAGGGTTAGTTACAATGTTAGGGGTAGGGTTAGTTACAATGTTAGGGTCAGGGTTAGTTACAATGTTAAGGGGCAGGGTTAGTTACAATGTTAGGGTCAGGGTTAATTACAATGTTAGGGTCAGGGTTAATTACAATGTTAGGGTCAGGGTTAATTACAATGTTAGGGTCAGGGTTAATTACAATGTTAGGGTCAGGGTTAATTACAATGTTAGGGGCAGGGTTAGTTACAATGTTAGGGTCAGGGTTAGTTACAATGTTAGGGTCAGGGTTAGTTACAATGTTAGGGGCAGGGTTAGTTACAATGTTAGGGGCAGGGTTAATTACAGTGGGTGAGACTCCTTCAAGAACGAGAAGCACTCTGACGCTCAACACTCATTTACACTAACACTGAACACTTTGAATCCCCATGTGTAGTATAATTCTGCAGCGTATTGTGTGAGTGGTATGTTTGCATGGTCTTGGTCTGGTTGGGTTGTTCTCAGAGCGTGGTATTTGGCTGGGTGGAAAGCCTGGGGATGACCCTGTTTCTATCTTCTGTGTGTCTGACATGTTCCAGGTTGGGTTTTGTATTTAAGGAGGAGTCACTGTCACATTTGGGTTTTATTTAGCTTGGTGAAACTCCCAGGGGTCAGGCACATACAGTACTGTAGCCCGATGAGCCATATTTTGGATTATTTTATCCTTTTACTTTGTTTATTCAACATTGTTTATTCAACATTGACGAAGTTATGTTCTGTAATGTCAAAAAGTGTTTACTGAATACATTGTTCAATTTACTATGTAGTTAATAGATCTATTAGCTTGCATTTAAACTTTCTTGTTCTGTATAATATCTTGCCTCGCTATGTTATATTATTATTATTATTATATTGTGGTAGTGGTAATGATATAGTTACAAACGTTTCTGATGCAAGAGGATACAGTTCTATATGCATATTCAAAGCAGATATTATTACTATAATCAAAGTTGGAGTCAAATATGATGAACTACTTTGTTCCCTGCCAACATGGTAACAGTGAATACCGAACTACAAAACAGATCCTGGACCAGGTCTCCTGTGATTCAGCCTCCATTAATGACTCAAGAACTGTTGTACGCCCATGTAAGTCACAGGGTCAAAGGTCACAGTCAAGGTACGTTACACCATCGCCTCACAGCGAGAAGGTCCTGGGTTCGATTCCCGCATGGGGCTATCTCCCAGGCCTTTCTGTGTGGAGTTTGCATGTTTTCCCTGTGTTCGCTAGGGTTTCCTCCTTAAAGAGCCCGATACGAGAAACATGCAGAAGAACAGATCGCTAACGCAAATGAAAACGGACAGGGGCACTTCATTGGTCCCGGGCATGACTCATGCACACTGTGCCTATTGTCTGCTCCCAGCTGCCCTTGGGGGAAGGATGACGGCATGGTTACGAGCATGTCATTTGTGTGTGTGTGTGTTTTGCTTTGTTCACTGACGAATGATGAATAAAGATGTTTGTTTGTTGTCAAGGTCAGAGAGGTGAAAGGTGACACACCTGTCGTAGGCGTAGCAGGGCAGCGGAGTGGATTTGTCCTGTGTCAGCCCCTGGGGACAGAGCAGTAGACGGTCACACACACACACACACACACACACACACACACACACACACACACACACACACACACACACAGCACTAGGAGGGGACAAACCAGTCATGCCAAATGTAAAAAGTGTGTGCTATGCAACGAGGTCGTAGTCCTGTCCAAATGACGTAGGTGTGTGTGCCTCACCTCCAGGCCGGGCTCTAGTTGAGAGGACGTGGATATAGATGCGGCGTCCAGGTTCTGCTGAGTCGTGGGAAGGCTAGCACAGCCGGGCTGCAGAGACGGAGCTGGGGCGAGCCCCTCTGAGGCTGGGGCTGGGGCTGAGGCTAGGGCTGGGGCTGGGGCTGAGGCTAGGTCCTGGGCCAGAGCAGAGATCTGAATGGGGGCTGGAGCTGGCGCTGAGCCTGCTGCCAGAGTCGCGGCCGGGCCCATAGTTGGGGCTTGGGCTGTTGCTGGAGCTTGAACCAGAGCCGGGTCGAAGGCCTGTGTTGAAGCTGGATCTGGACCCTCAGTAAGGTTCCGGTCTGCAGTACTTCCTGGATCCACCTTGGGCCTCCAGGCTGGAGACTGGACCGCAGGGGGGACGTTGTGGACCGGAGCCAGAACCGAGACTTCTCCTTGGGACTCCTGAGGACCAGAGCACCAGATGTTACAGAACCTTCCACAGACATAGAAGAACATAAATGATAAATTTACACTAATGTTAAACGAGTGGTGACATTAATTCATAGATAACTGACTAAATTAGCCAAGTGTGCTGACCTGTGCTTAAAATTCCAATATTTTAACACCCTTTTTGGCATGGTTTCCCCAGACAAAGACTAAGCTCAACTGACTAAAAAAAACATGTCCCAAACAAACTGTATTCCATAGCTTATAAGAACAGTAGAAAATACATGTTACAAACATGTAAATACAGTATAACATACGACTGCTTCACGTGGCCAGGACACTTGGCAAGGAAGCAAAATAATTCAAATATAGCTGCAGGCTGCAATAACGATGGCAAAGCGCCATGAAAGGCAACAAGCGAAACACGCCGTGGCCCCATTTGAGTTATGTGGTCATTGAAAATGTCAATGAAAATACGATGAAAGTGCGATGTGGGTGGCTTGGCACAATATCGACATCAAAATTAAATCTGGGGATTCCGGGTCCAATTAATAAGTTGTCGAGCAAACCTACTCATACAAAAAATATGAACCCCATCGCTTGTTATAGCGCCACTCTGTGGCCAATCAGTTTCAACTTTCTCCAGTGACCATTACGCATGCCCTTGCATCACTCTACAAAGTTAAGTCAAAATTGGCATGGCGGTTAGGACTAAACAGAAAATGACCTCTCTAGCGCCCCCATTTTGTTTGATTGGACCAATAATGGAGGGTTATCCGCCTTTTATGGGTGGCGACATGCTTACAAAGTTTTGTGGTGTTCTGTCAAACCAGAAGTCATACACCTTTATGTGAAAAACCACACCCTCTGCAATATTCATTGGCTTAAAGTGGCACTGGTTTTTAACTTTTCACATTTTTGCGGAAATGGAACTTTAGATATTGGTCCCTAGATTGTGTTTTCCAAATTCCATGCAGATTGGTAAATGTTCCTAGGAGGAGAAAGATTTTAAATGTTTTTCAAAAAATTCAAAATGGCCAAACATGTACATAACCGGAAGTTATGGGTTCTTGAGGCAGATTTGTTCCTGGTAAGGAGGGACATATGTCTGCAAAGTTCCATGCCTCTAAGTCAAATGGTGGAATGGTGGATGAGCCTGTTCAAAGTTTGCCATTTCAAACGGTTGCTATAGCGCCCCCCTCTGGCCAATTAATGTAAGACTCGCTTATAGGGACTGCTATAGACTTCCATGGCAGATAAATAATAATAATACTACCAAATATGATAGGATGCCTCGCACTTTCGTGCTTGGCCTCCATAACAATAAGGAGTTTTGACCTGAATGTGAGTTACTAAGATGAATGTTCACCTGGACACGTGGTTCTGTCGGGTCAAGCCCAGGGAGGGTGGTTCCATAGGAGGGGGTGGGTTGGGCCTGGGGGAGTATAGAGGGGGTGAGCTGGGCCTGGGGGAGTATGGAGGGGGTGGGCTGGGCCTGGGACAGTATGGAGGGGGTGGGCTGGGCCTGGGACAGTATGGAGGGGGTGGGCTGGGCCTGGGAGAGTATAGAGGGGGTGGGTTGGGCCTGGGACAGTATAGAGGGGGTGGGCTGGGCCTGGGAGAGTATAGAGGGGGTGGGTTGGGCCTGGGGGAGTATAGAGGGGGTGGGCTGGGCCTGGGAGAGTATAGAGGGGGTGGGTTGGGCCTGGGGGAGTATGGAGGGGGTGGGTTGGGCCTGGGAGAGTATAGAGGGGGTGGGTTGGGCCTGGGACAGTATGGAGGGGGTGGGCTGGGCCTGGGAGAGTATAGAGGGGGTGGGCTGGGCCTGGGAGAGTATAGAGGGGGTGGGTTGGGCCTGGGACAGTATGGAGGGGGTAGGGTGAAGCTCTGGCTGGGGCACTCTAGGGGGCGTGGCCATAGCGAGGAGGGGAACGGGCGCTGCCACGGCCGGGGGGGGCGGTAGGGGGGCGTAGTAGGAGGGCACTGGGGGGTCACTGCTCGGGTACAGTGGGGGCAGGAAGGCTGGGGAGTATGGGCCACCTGTTGACATGACAGGATACGGTGGAGGAAACTAGAAAAGCAAAAAGAGACAGATTATGAACAGAGAGACGGCTTCCTCTGCTACCTACAACCACATTACATTTACCATTTACATCACATTGCAGTCATTTAACAGACAATTTTTATCCTACTACTCGCCAGAAGTGCCTCTCCTTTCTAAACAAGTGACTAATAGCTTTGAATCTAGCGCTAAAGCCAAAGTGCATGAGTAGCAAAATATAACTAGATACAGGTAACAGAAAGTCTTTTGTTCCAAATGTGTGTGCCGGTCCCTAAAGACAGACCTGTGTGCATATCTGGAGTGGCTGGAGTGGGGGAGGAGCCAAAACAGTTGATTGACAGCTGGTGGACATATCAGGACCCAGCTGAGATGGAGGCTGACCAGCTGCAGTCAAGAGCTGTATGAGAGAGAGAGAGACAGAGAGAGAGAGACAGAGAGAGAAAGAGAGAGGGAGGGAGAGAGAGGGAGAGACAGAAAGAGAGAGGGAGGGAGAGAGAGGGAGAGAGAAAGAGAGACAGAGAGAGAAAGAGAGAGGGAGGGAGAGAGAGGGAGAGACAGAAAGAGAGAGGGAGGGAGAGAGAGGGAGAGAGAAAGAGAGACAGAGAGAGGGAAAGAGAGAGAGAGGGAGGGAGAGAGAGAGAGAAAGAGAGAGAGGGAGGGAGAGAGAGAGTGAGAGAAAGAGAGAGAGAGACAGAGAGAGGGAAAGAGAGAGAGAGGGAGGGAGAGAGAGGGAGAGAGAGAGAGAAAGAGAGAAAGAGAGGGAGGGAGAGAGAGGGAGGGAGAGAGAGAGAAGGAGGGAGAGAGAGAGTGAGAGAAAGGGAGAGAGACAGAGAGAGGGAAAGAGAGAGAGAGGGAGGGAGAGAGGGAGAGAGAGAGAGAGAGAAAGAGAGAGAGGGAGGGAGAGAGCGGGAGGGAGAGAGAGAGTGAGAGAGAGACAGAGAGAGAGGGAGAGAGGGAGTGAAAGAGAGAGAGAAAGAAAGAGGGAGACGGAGAGAGAGAGGGAGAGAGAGATAGGGAGGGAGCGAGAGGGAGGGTGAGAGAGAGAGAGATGGACAGAGAGGGAGGGAGGGAGGGAGGGAGAGAGAAAGGGGGAGGAATAAAGAGAGAGGGAGAGAGGGAGTGAAAGAGAGAAAGAAAGAGAGAGACAGAGAGAGAGGGAAGGAGAGAGAGAGAGGGAGGGAGAGAGAGAGGGGGAGGAATAAAGAGAGAGGGAGAGAGAGAAAGAGAGAGAGAGAGGCAGTCAGGCAGGCGGTGGACTGAGTAAGCAAGTTAATGGAAAGGTCGGTTGTGTTACACAAACATAATCTAATTTGTGAGAGATATTTCCATGAATCTAAGATATTTCCATTTATCTTATTTATTATGAGATCTCCTAAATAAACCTGAACATAAACACATTTCAATTGATCTAATTTCTCTCTCACATGGACACTCCTTCTCTCAGAGGGCACACAGCACAGCCATGAGTGTGTGTGTGTGTGTGTGTGTGTGTGTGTGTGTGTGTGTGCGTCTGGAGAGTAGTCTGGAGAGTTGGATTGTCCCCATAGAATCCACGTAGAGTAGATAAGTGTGTGTTGGGGGGGAGGGGGGGGGTCTACTTTGGGCAGCACAGCAGGGAGAAGCTAGTGGAGCTACTGAGAGGAATAAACACAAATTAACACAATACATAAAACAGCACACAGTCTAGTGATGGCCTTATCAATACACACACAGCATACGGTACACAAACAAACAAACACACGCACACACACACACACACACACACACACACACACACACACACACACACACACACACACACACACACACACACACACTACCTCCAGAGTGGTTGTCTGTACAGTGGGAGCTGCAGCTGGGAAGCTCTGTGCATTGAGTGTGCTCTGGAGGGCACTAGGACCTTGGGGATCTGGGGCGGAGGGCGCTGGAGGCTGCAGCTGGAGCACGGATGCACTGGGCTGGAGCAACACACACACACACACGCACACACACACACACACACAGACACACAGACATACACGCACGCACACACACACACACACACACACACACGCACACACACAGACATACACGCACACACACACACGCACACAGACATACACACACACACATGCACACACACACAGATATACACGCACACATGGACATGCACACACACACACACACACACACGCACGGACATAGACACACACACACACACACACGCACGGATATACACACATACACACACACACACGCATGGACATACACACACACACACACAAACACACACACACACACACACACTGCTGTTAGCTTAGCACTGACTAACACTGACCTGTTCACAACAAGAGAACAGATTCCAAACAGAAACCAACACAGCAGAGTAGAGAAGAGGAGGACTGTGAACAGAGGATCAAATCACTGAGTGATGAAGACCCAGACGAACATGAGGGGAAGAACCAGAGAAGCACTCTGATGGAGAGGAGCACCCAGAGAGGGAGTGAGTCACCACCGAGCTGCTCCAGCCAACATCCACCCTCCCTCCGCTCTACACCAGCCCGATAGGACCAGGCTGTTCCAGGCACTGAGCAGAACCTGCTCTGACTCACACACACACACACACACACACTACCCCGAAGGCAATTGAGGGGGAGCAAGTACCCACATTGATTGTGTGTGTGTGTGTGTGTGTTGGAGTTGGGGGGGGCAAAGCAGGCGCAGCAGGAGGAGATTCAGGAGAGCCAGCAGCAGAGAACAGGCCAGCCACCACGCCCACCACGCCCCCCTGCAGGTGGACTGCTGCTACTGCGCCCTCTGGCCAAGGTCCGGACTCCTCCTCTCATCACCTACCGCTGGACCTGCTCGGCCGTCCAGTGACTTTACCGGCGGGGTCGTTTTCTGGCACGCCGGGCCGGAGTACCGCCACTCCCACGGATGGGCGTGGCCGCGGTGGTGGAGGAGGGTGGGGCTGGGGGCGGGGCTGGAGGCGGGGCTGCGGCCGGACCAGAGCAGCCCGGGGAGGGAGAGGGGGTGTGTCCGGCTGCGCCCGATGATGTGGTGGAGGCAGTGGTTCAGCAGGGTCAGGCCGCCGCTGTCGTCGCCGCCGCCGGGGGACGCCAGCGGGGAGCGTGGCAAGGGGTGGGGGGAGGTCGGAGAGAGGGGAGAGGCGGGGTCACTGCCGGGGGGAGAGCAGAGGGGGGACCGCAGGAGAGTTGGCGTGTGGGCGTGTCCCAGAGAACCCCCCCTCTCCGTCCAGAGGGGCGAGTGCGGGAGGGGCAACTGGGCAAGGCGGAGGTCCAGGGGGCGTGGCCGCCGCCTGGGCGCCGCCTGGCCAGGAGGACCGAGATGATCGGCTGGATCACGGTCAGAGCGCTGATGATGAGGATGATGATGAAGGTGATGAAGGTGATGAAGATGACAGGAGAGGGGAGGAGGAGGAGGAGGAGTAGACGGCGGCGTGGGGGCGTCGGCGCGGGGCGAGAAGCGGACGCCGCCTCGCCGTCCGCCCGCCCCGGCACACACACACGCGGGGGAGAGCAGAGGGGCATCCTGGGAGAGAAAGCGCTCGCGCGCGCGGCGGGGCTACGCCGTAGGTGATCCGACAAAAGAAAACACGTTTTAGTTCAGAATAAAAAACAAAATAAAACTGAGTAAACAAAAACAATAGGGGGTGACAGAGGAGGTTCTGTTTTTTGTTTACATTTTTTGGAGTGACAGTCGATGAGGAAATGGAGGGTCGTGTGAACTCACTGGTGGAGACTGGTAGACCCCCTGGTTCTGGTAGGCCCTCTGAGAGTAGGCGTCTTGGGGGAGTTGAGCGCTGGTCAGCTGGTAGACCCCCGGGGCCGGCAGGGCTGTGGGGACCGGCTCGGGGAGGGGCAGGTAGGGGGCGCTGTGCTGACTGTTTAAGGAGTCTGGCAGCGCCACTGGGTCGAGCCCGCCCTCAGCTAGGAGGAGCACAGAGAGGAGGAGTGGCTTAGGAGTTGGGTAAAGAAGAGGTGGCGGGATAGATAGATAGATAGATAGATAGATAGATAGATAGATAGATAGATAGATAGATAGATAGATAGATAGATAGATAGATAGATAGATAGATAGATAGATAGATAGATGATAGATAGATAGATAGAGTAGATAGATAGATAGATAGATAGATAGACAGACAGACAGACAGACAGACAGACAGACAGACAGACAGATAGACAGACAGACAGACAGACAGACAGACAGACAGACAGACAGACAGACAGACAGACAGATAGATAGATAGATAGATAGATAGATAGATAGATAGATAGATAGATAGATAGATAGAAAGATAGATAGATAGAGTAACTGACTCATGGGTATAATTCACAAGTCACACACACACACATGCATGCACACACACACATACACACACACACTAGCTTGTAAGTGTGTGTACGTCAATGTGCATGTGGATGCATGTTTACATACATGCGTGTGTGTATAACTACTGCATGTACAGTGTGCCTTCTGAACATGGATTAAGCATAATGCTCTTAACATGGGCTCCTACATGTGGCGTTGATGGCGTTGGTGGCGTTGGCGGGCGCGATGCAGCAGACTGGAGCGTGCTGGTCGGCCTCTGGCTCCTCCGGCTCCCCCAGGCCCCGCGGCACTCCCACACCGGGCACCCGCAGCAGGTGCTGCTGGGTAGCGGAGTTCTTCAAAGCCGCCTCGCCGTCGTCTGGCGCCGGGACGGTGCGCTCCCTCCTCCAGGTGATGAGGGCCACGCGGTCTCGGATGGACTTGCCCACGATCTTCACGTCGCTGTCCAGGAAAAAACCCGACTCCACCTGCAGAGGGCAGAGGAGAGGGGCTTAGCAGGCTGTCAACGGTCAATTAGTTCATAATAAATTAATATTAATTAATATCTTCTAAGAGGGAGACTATATTTGGTCATTTGTTAGGGTTAGGTTGTAATTATATTTTAATGGTTTTCCAGACAGATTAAATCGAATTGTTTCCTAGCGCTGTCACTCCGAGGCCCCTGTGGTCGTTCGTCACGGCTCTTCTCTGTCCTGTCACAGTCGCTGCCCATCTTTCAACACAAACTCGATAGGTCTCTTCAAGTACGATCCTCCCTCTTAAGCACCTATTGTGTTTTTAGTTTGCTCTTCTTGCACTTTGTCTTAAGCAGTAGATCAAGCTCTTAGTCACTTGTTTTAGAAAGGAGATGCACTTGTGAGTTCTGGTGAGTAGTAGTACACTGACTACCTACATTAAATGCAATTTGTGTAAGTCGCTTTGGAGAAAAGCGTGTGCTAAATGACTGCTTTGTAATGTAATGTCTTAGTCCAAGGCTAGGCGTAATCTATGTGTGGGAAACTGAGCTGTAGATTGGCGTCGTGTTAAGAGAAAGCTCAGCACAGCTGAACCCACTGACCATCTCCTGAGCCACGCCCTCCGGGGTCTCCCGCTCCAGGTCAAAGGTGAACTCGATGGCACCGCTCTCCTTGTACTTCCCCTTCAGCTTCTTGGGGTCCTCCACCCAGAGCTTCAGGGCGATGGACGACTTCTTCCCGTCGTCCTCCTCCGCAAGCTCAACCCGCACGCCGGTGTCCTCGGCGAAGAAGGCGTGGTTCAATAGGTCCTTGATAGTGTATCTGTGAGAGGGGTATGAACACACAGTAGGTCCTGGATAGAGAGGGGTATGAACACACACTAGGTCCTGGATAGAGTATATGTGAGAGGGGTATGAACACACAGTAGGTCCTGGATAGAGAGGGGTATGAACACACAGTAGGTCCTGGATAGAGAGGGGTATGAACACACTAGATCCTGGATAGAGAGGGGTATGAACACACAGTAGGTCCTGGATAGAGAGGGGTATGAACACACAGTAGGTCCTGGATAGAGAGGGGTATGAACACACACTAGATCCTGGATAGAGAGGGGTATGAACACACAGTAGGTCCTGGATAGAGAGGGGTATGAACACACACTAGATCCTGGATAGAGTATATGTGAGAGGGGTATGAACACACAGTAGGTCCTGGATAGAGTATATGTGAGAGGTGTATGAACACACAGTCGTGTGGTAACGAGTGAAAAGCAAAGGTCACGGCGTCATTCGGAGGTACTGAGGCATGACTTAGTGAAACATCAACAGCAGAAGAGACAAATACTGGCAGCTAGACGTTTACCTCATTGAAGGAGCGGGACAGAACCACAGAATCCACTTTCCCTTTGAATTAATAACCTGATGTGGCCGACTCAGTACACACACAGCACATACTGAGCTACCCACTGAAACACATATACTGTACCTGCACGAAAAAAAGTCCAGTAGCTAAGCTGAAATAGCATAGAGAGGGAAATACCACCAAAAAATATACTGTAGAAGATCAATATACCAATTCGTCACCTTCTTAAAATAATGGCCTAAGTCATTTTTTGAGGAAAACGATTTTTTTGCCTGAGTCATCTCTTCATGCTGCTGGCCTGGCCACCTCTGGTAAGATTGACTACATCCTCAACTGAAAAGATCACACTGTTCCTACTCCGGTAGTATAGGGGGGGGGGTAATCTCATCGCCCCCTAGTGGTAGCGTTCCTAATGCCGAGAGACTTAATGGGATTTCTCAGACACGTCTTTTGAAAAATGATATCTTGGTCAACACCGAAAAGTTAGTAGAATGCCTTAAACGGCAAATACTTGGAGACAAACTTTATTGATTTTGGTGATCATAGTTGATTTTCAATCACAATACGAATTATGAAAATATTTTTCTTAAATTCCATTGACTTTGACTGGAGGAATGGAACAATTTCGAAAATTGGAAAGAAGGCAAAATACTGTTTGAAATTCTCACGGTTAGTAGTTTATTACTGTAAAGACACTCACAAGTTTTTGTTTTGATAACTTCACCGAAATGTCTTCGTAGTATTTATTAGAAAATCCTGTCTATGGGAGTTTACATTGAAACTCCTCTCCGATAGGAACACATCCGCTAGGGGGCGCATGTTTTCACTTTCCCTCCATATATAACGGCCTATGTGACCTATGCCTATATGTTGACCCATGGGCCCCTTGAGGCCTTTTGTTGTGTGTTTTCTGAAAAATTTGAAAATATGACTTGGGCCATTATTTTAAGAAGGTGACAATATACAGAATGTGGTCGACTTTGACCCATTTTTTCTGCCAAATCATGCGTTTAGGGGGGTGTAGGCGTGGTCTGATGCCGTGGTATAGGGGTGTCCAGGTCCCCGTACTACGAAGCTAGTTCAACAAATCCAGGATAACATTTTGCTAGCTCGCTTGAGTAAACCAAACAATCGCAATCACAGATGAACGGTACCACGACTATCAACTCGTAGTATGGGTATTTAGACACGGTCAGGCTCCAAGCTCCGTCCACCGCATTTTACACAAGAGGAGCAACATTATAGAAATATTAACTATATTGTCGTTGGTGTCAAAGGCAGGAAGGAACGTTGACGAAATATTGCCTATGGGATGAATGTGTTTTATCAATATCCTGATGAATACGAGTAGGCTATCTCTATAACTGGGCCATGTATTTTTATGCCGTATAAAGCAATTGTAGCCTATGCCTATATCTTATTCTCTCAGCTGCAACCTGGTGAGCCTGGCAAGGGACGCTTAAATAAAGCAAGTGTAGACTATAATTTATTTATTTTGATTAGTTTCAGGTTGGAGCAGACAGTGATGTGATGTTTCTATAAAAAAGGAGTTTAGAACTCAATATTAAGATACAAAATATTAAGATGGAAAAAGTGAAGCTCGAGGTGGAGAAGTAGGCTAAACTGCGAAAAGAAGGTAGAATTGATCGGTCAGCAGGCAGTGCTTCATACGTTTTGATCCGGAATCTGGAATCTGGAACCCGGAGCAGGTTAGCCTGGCAGCATAAGTTACCATGGCGATATAGCACGGTGAAAAGTGATCCACCTTCGTGATACGGATAAACCAGGCTTGAACCTGAAGTTATCGCGCTAGCCCTGTAATCCTGTTTCGTAGTACAGGGCCCAGGTGAATTCTACCTCCTCCCCAGCAATGAAGATGGCGCTGCCCACTCCACACCATGGATGTATTAGCTCCACACTCACCTCTCCTGCCTCCTGTGGCAGATGCACTCGCCGATGATCTCCTTGATCTCTGGGTCGCTGATCTTACCGTAGCTGGCCGGTTTCACCCCCTAGGGGGCAGACAGGGTATGACAATCACACAGAATATCACATGTTGTCTGTCTCACACATTCCCCTGTGACACACACAGGGACAGATAATAACATGTACAGGGACAGATAATAACATGTACAGGGAAAGATAATAACATGTACAGGGAGAGATAATAACATGTACAGGGACAGATAATAACATGTACAGGGAAAGATAATAACATGTACAGGGAGAGATAATAACATGTACAGGGAAAGATAATAACATGTACAGGGACAGATAATAACATGTACAGGGAAAGATAATAACATGTACAGGGAAAGATAATAACATGTACAGGGACAGATAATAACATGTACAGGGAGAGATAATAACATGTACAGGGAAAGATAATAACATGTACAGGGAAAGATAATAACATGTACAGGGACAGATAATAACATGTACAGGGAAAGATAATAACATGTACAGGGAAAGATAATAACATGTACAGGGAAAGATAATAACATGTACAGGGAAAGATAATAACATGTACAGGGACAGATAATAACATGTACAGGTACGTAGCGGTTCAATCCTCACTTCTGCTATTGATTTTGAGGACAACCGTTTCGTTGTGTTCGTTTTTTTGTGGTTTGCGTTAATAGCTTGCACTGCTATGTAAGTGTAAAGCACAGTTGATTTCGGACGTAATATACAGTATATCTTTATGGAATGGTTGTTCACCTTAGTAGGTAAACATTGATGACAGTGGGACTCACGCTGGTGACCTTGCGGTAGATCTGGGCGGCGTTCTGGCACTCGGAGTAGGGGTACTCTGACGTAGCCATCTCCAGCATGCACATCCCGAAGGCGTAGACATCCACCGCCTCATCATAGTGCTCCTCGTACATCTCTGGAGCCATGAACTCCGGGGTACCTGGGAAATGTAGTTCAAGAGATTAGAAGTGAGTTCACTCAAGACAGGTTTCTTTCCTTAGCATACAGTATACTCACACACGCACAGGTACAAATGCACACGCTCACACAGACACACACACACACATGCACACAGATCAATTTATTTACCAAATGCAATCAGAGGATCGATTAACTAAAAAAGTTACTTTCAGGTGTCAAGTGGGAAGAAAAAACGAGGAGGTGCCGCTTCTAACCCATTAATCATATGAATTAAAATGGTACATTTTTGAATTAACGTGTATAGCCCATCAACTGGGATGTGGGGGAAAACAACTCTTAAATCCAAAAGAAGAGGGCGCTGTGCTACCATTTCAGATGCCAGCTGTCACATGACTAGCAAAGTTCGCTCTCACAGAGTCAGACGACAACATGACATGAATGCTGCAAAATATGCAACGCAGTACTACGACAATGCAGGCAGTACCACATACGTACAGTAGTAAACATCCACAAGACACATTTAGTCTCAGACTAAGTGTAGCATATTTTATATTTTATAATTTTATATATATTCTATACTTATATACATAAGTTATTGTCTAGTCTACAATAATGTTACTCTTATCTAATGTTATGGCTCTAGCCATGTTTTTTCCGCATAACTTTACTGCAATGGATATAAAGTCTGCTGGTGGAACAAGCTTTCAAATCCATACCTACCAAAACAGAATGACCAGCTGACATTAGCTGGATTAAGAAACTTGCTGCTTGACCTTCCAACTTTATCTGACAACGTGTGAGTGAAAATGTGTCCTTCCCGCCTCGCTGGAGACATTGCCAGTGGTCTCATCAGATTAGCGCAGCTTCTCCTGTGACTCACTCACCAACGTCACAATATGCTACTTTTATCATAATCTTCATAATGCATTTTCCATCGCATTATCTGTGCCTTTCCGTAAAATGTACTAATGTATTTCCGAATAATGACCTTCATACTGTGAATACTAGGTTAGAAAACATGATAACTCGCCTATGACACTCTTGGCGAAGGATGCCCTCTTGAGTGTGGCCAGGCCCAGGTCTCCTATCTTGACGGAGCCGGTGGGGCCGGTGATGAAGATGTTGTCGCACTTCAGGTCGCGGTGGATGATGGGCGGAGTCCTGGTGTGCAGGAAGTGGAGCCCCTTCAGGATCTGTCGGCACCAGCTCCTCAGCACCTTGGGTTTCATCACCTTGAAGCGTTTCAGGTACCTGGAGGGTGGTGGTCGTCGTCATCATCATCATCTTCTTCTTCATCATCATCTTCTTCATCATCACCTTCTTCATTGTCATCATTATCACCATTATCATCATCATCACCATCATCACCATGATGATGATGATGATGATGATGATAATCATAATCATCATCACCATCCTCATCATCATCATCATGTCACATGGAGAAAATCTACCTCCTCCCCTCCCTCTGTACTAAAACTAGTGTTATCATTCACATAAAAGCGTATTCCTCCTGTTTTTATTCTTGAAAACAATCTCCACTATACTGAGGTCTGGGAGGGTGTGGTTATTGTCATATAGCTCTACTATACTGAGGTCTGAGAGGGTGTGGTTATTGTCATATAGCTCCACTATACTGAGGTCTGAGAGGGTGTGGTTATTGTCATATAGCTCTACTATACTGAGGTCTGAGAGGGTGTGGTTATTGTCATATAGCTCCACTATACTGAGGTCTGAGAGGGTGTGGTTATTGTTATATAGCTCTACTATACTGAGGTCTGGGAGGGTGTGGTTATTGTCATATAGCTCCACTATACTGAGGTCTGGGAGGGTGTGGTTATTGTCATATAGCTCCACTATACTGAGGTCTGAGAGGGTGTGGTTATTGTTATATAGCTCTACTATACTGAGGTCTGGGAGGGTGTGGTTATTGTTATATAGCTCTACTATACTGAGGTCTGGGAGGGTGTGGTTATTGTCATATAGCTCTACTATACTGAGGTCTGGGAGGGTGTGGTTATTGTTATATAGCTCTACTATACTGAGGTCTGAGAGGGTGTGGTTATTGTTATATAGCTCTACTATACTGAGGTCTGGGAGGGTGTGGTTATTGTCATATAGCTCTACTATACTGAGGTCTGGGAGGGTGTGGTTATTGTTATATAGCTTGTCTGGGAGGGCGTGGTTATATAAGCTCACGTCTTGAGTGTCCCTGAGGTCATGAGCTCGGTCACCAGGACGATGCACTTCTTCCCTTTGACCAGCGACTCCCAGAAGTCGTAGAAACGCACAATGTTGGGGTGCTGGAGAGCCTTCAGCATCTCAGCCTCCTCCTTGAAACGCTGCCTCTCCACTTTGGTCAGCTTCCTCTCCTGGGGGGCAGGCAAGGGACAGGAGTCAGAACATTTCTATTTTAATTTATTTTAATTTAAACATTATTTAACCAGACCAAAAAAACAATTGAGATGGAAATCTATTTGGCACAGACTGGTTAAAACGCCAGGGAGAAAAGGTGGGTCTTTAGGGAGGATTTAAACTCAAGGGTCTGGGAGGATCTAATATGGAGGGGCAGGTTGTTCCATAGCTTGGGGGCAGCCGCCGCAAAGGCCCTGTCACCTCTAGACTCAAGTCTGGTTTTAGGCACCTCCAACAGCAGTTGGTCAGCAGACCTTAAAGGTATCAAATGTAGTTTTTGACCACTAGTATGCGCTCTAGAGCAAATTTGAGAAGGTGGTCCCCGAACATCGCGTACTACATCACGCGGAGCACATAATAGTGACGTTTCACACATCTTTGTTGTTTTCAAAACATTAGATATATATATATTAGATAAATATCATTTTGCGAAGAAATTACAAGGTAGGAAAGACATTCAAGTGATTCAACATGTTTATTAGACTACAAGGAACGATATAATCGAGAAATTTCGAAAATAAACAAAGAACGGATTGTTTTGATTCACGTTTCGTTGGGTACCTTTAAGGCTCTGGCTGGGGTGTGGTGTTGCAGGAGCTCAGAGAGGTACAGAGGGGCCAGACCGTTTAGGGCTTTAAAAACCATTAGCAAGAGTTTGAAGATGGTGAAATTAAGAGCACAAGTGCAATATAGAATACTATAGAAATGTCCTATAGCTAAACAAGTGCAATGTAGAATACTATAGAAATAACCTATAACTAAACAATGCAATATAGAATACTATAGAAATAACCTATAACTAAACAATGCAATGTAGAATACTATAGAAATAACCTATAACTAAACAATGCAATATAGAATGCTATAGAAATAACCTATAACTAGACATCGCGGCAGGAGCAGCTAGAGGTAGGGAGTTCTGAAATGTTTTGTTTAAAACTCGGTAAGGAAATAAGGAAATAAGAGACAATTTTAAGGCGAGTTTGAAAGTCATTCTAGGACCAAGGACCAAAAAGAAAATACTCTTTTTACCAGTCTCAGTCTGCACAGGTGGCAGCTTGAGACGCAATGTCCTTGTCGTGTGTCTTAAATGTAGATTCTAGATTTTCTTGTGTGTCTCTGCAATCCTCTGTTCTTGTTTGTTTGTTTCTGTACCCGGGCTGCGCCGCGGGCTGATGTAACAGTTGGTTGGGGGGCGCATTATAAATAAAAATAACATAACATAACATAACATAACCAGATGCTGGATCTGAGGTTATGGGAGTCATGTGTAAAAGGCAGTTTGGAACCAATGTATGAAGGTTAAAATATACCAATGCTGCATCCTGCGCATAGCAAGCGAAGACCAACCAGCTAGACTGTATGGTGTTCAGTGGTGAGTCCTGTAGGCTGAGTTGGGAATATATCTTAGTGCAGCATGATAGAGCGGGTCAAGTTGAGCCAGGGTGGAGGGACACGCAAATCTATAAATACTGTCACCATAATCAAGCTGAGACAGGAAAGGGCAAGTAGCCAGCCGTTTACGTGCAGATGGAGAGAAGCACGATTTTAATCAGTAGAGGAACCCCAGCGTTAACGCAAGTTTCTTTGTTAGCATATCCATATGGACTTTAAAACTAAGATTCTTGTCCAGCCAAATACCTAGGTATTTATATTTATCAACACACTCTATAGGAGTTCCTTCAAGGGTGCTGACAGAGAAGAGACCACTGGTTTACTAGGTGCATGTTAGGTCAATTAATTAATTCCCCATTTTCAGAAACGTTTTAATTTCGAAAGCCGAGCACTGGTGCCTGTTTATCGGATCTGTGAAAAGAAAACAAAGGAGGATCTATTACACAGTTGAAAGGGCCCCGTTTGTCATGAAGACAGATACTGGTCAGATACTGGTCATTTACTGGTCAGATACATTTCATGTCAAAGAAGCAGAGATAATCGGAGCGGGGTAAGTAGCCCATGTTTATCCTTCAACACAAGCACGCTATTCTGAGTTATCATTAAACAGAGGGGCCTGACCCATCCGGGAGGTGTACACACACACACAAACACACACAAACACACACGCACAAACACACACTGGCCCATCCGAGAGGTGTACTGTACACATGCACACACACACACACACACACACACACACACACACACACACACACACACACACTGACCCATCCGGGAGGTGTACACACACACACACACACACACTGACCCATCCAGGAACTGTACACATACACACACACACACACGCATGCACACACACACACTGACCCATCCGGGACGTATACACACACACACACACACACAAACACACACTGACCCATCCGGGAGGTGTACTGTACACATGCACACACACACACACATAAACACACACTGACCCATCCGGGAAGTGTACACACACACACACACACACACTCACTGACCCATCCAGGAAGTGTACACATACACACACACACACACACTCACACACACACACACACGCACACACACAAACACACACTGACCCATCTGGGAGGTGTACACACACACACACACACACACACACACACACACACACACACAAACACACACTGACCCATCCGGGAGGTGTACACACACACACAAACACACACGCACAAACACACACTGACCCATCCGAGAGGTGTACTGTACACATGCACACACACACACACATAAACACACACTGACCCATCCGGGAAGTGTACACACACACACACACACACACTCACTGACCCATCCAGGAAGTGTACACATACACACACACACACACACACACACTCACACACACACACACGCACACACACAAACACACACTGACCCATCCGGGAGGTGTACACACACACACACACACACACACACACACACTGACCCATCCGGGAGGTGTACACATACATCAGAACCCAGGGCTCAACCTTGAAGTCAGAAACAACGTCAGAGCAACGTCAGAGCAACGTCAGAGCAATGCTGGTTTAACAACGCCTGAAAGAAAAACGACATGAGGGTCTGAGGGATGAGGGCTCTGTTGAGGCTGGGGTCAGGGCAGGTACGGGTCTGTGGATGAGCGCTCTGTTGAGGCTGGGGTCAGGGCAGGTACGGGTCTGTGGATGAGCGCTCTGTTGAGGCTGGGGTCAGGGCAGGTATGGGTCTGAGGGATGAGGGCTCTGTTGAGGGGGGCGTCAGGGCAGGTACGGGTCTGTGGATGAGTGCTCTGTTTAGGCTGGGGTCAGGGCAGGTACAGGTCTGTGGATGAGGGCTCTGTTGAGGGGGGCGTCAGGGCAGGTACGGGTCTGAGGGATGAGCACTCTGTTGAGGCTGGGGTCAGGGCAGGTACGGGTCTGTGGATGAGCGCTCTGTTGAGGCTGGGGTCAGGGCAGGTACAGGTCTGTGGATGAGCGCTCTGTTGAGGCTGGGGTCAGGGCAGGTATGGGTCTGAGGGATGAGCGCTCTGTTAAGGCTAGGGTCAGGGCAGGTACAGGTCTGTGGATGAGCGCTCTGTGTTACGGCTCGCATGCCCTCGCCTCCACAACCGCCTCCCTCTCTCCCCTCTGGGCCCGCTGCGCGCTCGGGGCGTCCTACGCGCTCTACCGCACGTCGCATCGGCCCGGGCATACAACGCTCTGACTCTCCGGAGTTTCCCCCCACTGCCGGGCGTTCCCCGTCTCCGGCCAGCTCCGCGGACTCGGCAGTCTCCTCCCTCTCCGGTGACGAAGAGTCGGATCCCGACATGCCCAGCACATCGGCCCGTGCGCAAAGACAAGAACGGCGCGCTCGTCTCCGACGATGACGCGGGCGCGGCTCTACTCACCGGTTTCCATTTATCATCACCACACCTGTCCCTCGTTCTGCAATCACCTTCAACCTCTACAAGAACCTGGTCTACACTCCACTCATCGCCAGATCTTACCATAACCCACATGTGGTAAAGTATAGCCTAGCCTACAATCTCCTTACCCGTATTTTGTAGTGTTTTTTCCCGTTCCCCGTTTGTGATTACTATCACTCACCCTACCTCTCCTCCTCGTCTCTCCAGTTCCTGCCTGACCCACGCCTGTACGACAACCCTGCTCCTGCCTGACCCACGCCTGTACGACAACCACGCTCCTGCCTGACCATCGCCTGTACGACAACCCCGCTCCTGCCTGACCATCGCCTGTACGACTACCACGCTCCTGCCTGACCATCGGCTGTACGACTACCACGTCCCCCTTTGTGTTATCTCATTAAATCGCCCCTCCGGGCTTTACCGTCCCTTGCCTCCTCCTTTCCTGTTGCGCCTGAGTCCCTAACCAAACCCTCACAGTAAGATCTGGCCAGTTTGGACCCAGCCAACATGGAGGAGAGACCTGCACCTCCCGGACTACTCCAAGCCCTCCCACAGACCCAAGCTGTGCAATTACAGCAGGTATCCGCCCAACAGCAAGCCCAGGACGAGCGACTGAGGGGCCTCGCTACTCTGGTCTGCACCCTGTCCGACCAGGTCACCGCGCTCAGTGCCCGCCTGGCTCCGTTCCTGAACCCCACCGCTCCACCAAACCGGGAGCCCCATCTCGCCTCCCCGGCCCCCTACGACGGGACGTTCACCCTCTGCCGGGAGTTCCTCATGCAGTGTGAGTACGTGTTTGACCTCCAGCCAAGTATGTACTCCACTGCGTCGGCTCGGATAGCCTACATCGCCAACCTAACCACGGGACGGGCTCGCCGTTGGGTCATGGCGGGTCGCGAGGGCGCAGCTGCCTACATGCAGGACTACACTGCCTTCGTGGCTGAATTCAGGACCGTGTTTGACCACGACGTCCACGGACAGGACGCGGACGCTGCTCTCTCCGCCCTCACCCAGGGTCCCAGTTCCGTAGCGGACTACGCCACGGAGTTCCGCATCCTCGCTGCCCGTTGCCCCTGGAACGAGTCTGCCCTGTACAGCGCTTTCCGACGGGGCCTAGGGGAGGCCATGAAGGACAGCCTGGCTGGAAGAGACAGACCAGCGACCCTGAACCAACTCGTCTCCCTCTCCATAGCCATTGACGAGCGCCACCGGGAACGCAGGCGCGAGCGGGCGCACCAACACCACAGCGCACCCAGACCGTCTCCACCTCCCTCTACCGGCCTCTCTCGGCCTGCCCCGGCCTCCCTCGCCCCCCCAAACACCGCTGGAGAGGAACCCATGCAACTGGGTTGGACCCGACTGACCCCTGCAGAGCGTGAGCACCGGAAACAGAACGGACTGTGCATATACTGCGCTAGCCCAGCGCACGCCGTCGACTCCTGTCCCTCTGCACCTCCCAGGGTGGCAAAAAGAGTAGGCTCACTCGCCAGGGGGTACCGAGTAAGCCGGCTCATCCATCCCCAATCCCGGACCCGTGCCACCAGGTTCACTGTCACCCTCGCCTGGCAGCGGCACACGCTCTCCGTCCCTGCCCTCATCGACTCCGGTGCCGACGAGAGCTTCGTGGACGTCCAGTTCGCCCACAAAGCGGCGCTCCCTCTCTCCCCTCTGGAGAGGCCCCTCTCGGCTTTCGCCCTGGATGGCCATCCCATGGGCCCCATCACGCACCGGACCCTGCCCCTCACCCTCACAGTCTCGGGAAACCACGTGGAGGACGTCCGCCCCTTCGTCATCCACTCTCCCGACGCTCCATTCATCCTAGGGAGGCCCTGGCTGGAACTCCACACCCCTCATGTCTGCTGGAGCTCGGGGCACATCCTCGGCTGGAGCACCACCTGCCACGCCCGCTGCCTCCAAGCTGCTCAGACCTCCACTCGGGTTGACCGGTCCCGTCCCGCTCCTCCGGACCTCTCCACGGTCCCTTCGATGTACCACGACCTCGGAGAGGCCTTCAGTAAGGAGCGCGCCCGCACACTCCCCCCTCATCGACCCTACGACTGCGCCATCGAGCTCCACCCTGGCGCCCCTCTCCCAGCCAGTCGTCTCTACAACCTCTCCCTCCCGGAGAAAGCAGCCATGGACACCTACATCTCCGAGTGCTTGGCCGAGGGTCTCATCCGACCATCTCGATCCCAGGTGGCAGCGGGGTTCTTCTTCGTTAAGAAGAAGGGAGGAGATCTGAGGCCGTGCATCGACTACAGGCTGCTCAACAACATCACGGTCAAGAACAAATATCCACTCCCCCTCATGAGCTCCAACTTCGAACCCCTCATCGGTGCCACCATCTTCACCAAGTTGGACCTCAGGAACGCTTATCACCTGGTGCGTATCCGTGAGGGGGACGAATGGAAGACCGCCTTCAAGACCTCCCGTGGACACTACGAGTACCTCGTCATGCCCTTCGGCCTCACCAACGCCCCCGCCGTCTTCCAGGCGCTTATGAATGACGTGCTCAGGGACATGCTGGACGTTTTTGTGGTCCTCTACCTGGACGACATCCTGGTATTCTCCAGGAGCGCTGAGGAGCACGTCCAACACGTCCGCATGGTCATCCAGCGTCTCCGGGAGAACCGCCTGTATATTAAGGCGGAGAAGTGCACTTTTCACTCCTCATCAGTGGAGTTCCTGGGGCTCATTGTGGAGGGAGGCCTGACGCGACCCGACCCCCGCAAGATCAAGACCGTGGTCGAATGGCCTCCACCCACGACCCGGAGGCAACTTCAGAGCTTCCTTGGCTTCGCTAACTTTTACCGCCGTTTCATACGGGACTACAGCCGGGTAGCAGCTCCCCTCACCCACCTCACCTCATCCCTGCGTCCGTTCGTCTGGACACCGGCTGCCAGCGCTGCCTTCTCCGCGCTCAAGGAGTGCTTCACCACCGCCCCGGTCCTTCTCCATCCTGACCCCTCCAGGCAGTTCGTGGTCGAGGTGGACGCATCGGACACAGGCATCGGTGCTGTTCCGTCCCAGCGGTCAGTGGAGGACCAGAAGTTGCACCCCTGTGCCTTCCTCTCCCGCCGGTTCACCCCAGCTGAGGTGAATTACGACATCGGGAACAGGGAGTTGTTGGCGGTGGTGGGGGCCTTGGAGGAGTGGCGCCACTGGCTTGAGGGCGCCGAACACACCACCCTCGTCTGGTCAGACCACAAGAACCTGACCTTCATCCGGGCGGCCAAGCGCCTCAACTCCCGCCAGGCGCGGTGGTCCCAGTTCCTCGGGAGGTTTGATTTTACCCTCACCTTCCGGCCCGGCTCCCGCAACGCCAAGGCCGACGCGCTGTCCCGCCTCCACGCGCCCGAGGCGCCCCCCGCGGAACCTGAGACCATCCTGCCGGTCTCGCGTGTCATAGGGGTGGTCACCATGAACATCGAGGCAGTGGTGAGGCAGGCCCAACGCGCCCAACCCAGTCCGGCCAACGTTCCTCCTCGCCGGCTCTTCGTGCCTGACTCGGTCCGGTCCCGGGTGCTCCAGTGGGGCCATGCCAGCCGGTTTGCGTGCCATCCCGGGGTTCACCGCACCCTCTCCTTCCTGAGCCGACGGTTCTGGTGGCCCTCCATGAGGTCCGACGTCCGGGAGTTTGTGGTCGCCTGTCCCGTCTGCTCCCGCAGCAAGGCGTCCCACCAGACCCCGGCTGGCCTCCTGCGTCCTCTCCCGGTCCCCAGCCGTCCCTGGTCCCACATCGCCCTGGACTTCATCACCGGTCTTCCCCCCTCCAGGGGCAACACGGTCATCCTCACCGTGGTGGACCGGTTCTCCAAGGCGGTCCATCTGGTGGCGCTCCCCAAGCTCCCGTCCTCTGCGGAGACAGCTGAGCTCCTCGTCCAGCATGTCTACCGGCTCCACGGTCTCCCCGGAGACATTGTCTCGGACCGTGGGCCTCAATTCACCTCCCAGGTCTGGAGGGCCTTCTGCAAGGAGATCGGCGCCACCATCAGCCTCTCCTCTGGCTACCACCCGCAGACCAACGGCCAGGCCGAACGGGCCAACCAGAGCCTGGAGTCCGCTCTCCGCTGTGTGTAGGCTCTCCACCCCACCTCCTGGAGCAAGGACCTACCCTGGGTCGAATACTCCCTCAATGCCCTGACCAGCGCTGCCACTGGCAGGTCTCCGTTCGAGTCATCCCTCGGGTACCAGCCCCCGCTGTTCTCTCTCCAGGAGTCGGAGGCCTCCGTCCCCTCCGTCCAGGCCCACCTCAGCCGCTGTCGCCGTGTCTGGAGGGAGGTCCGCAGGGCCCTGCTCCGCTCCAACGAGCGCTCCTGCCGCGGGGCCAACCGCCGCCGCACTCCTGCTCCGGCGTATCGGCCCGGTCAACGTGTCTACCTCTCCACCGCTGATCTTCCGCTCCAGGTCCCCTCCAGGAAGCTGGCTCCGCGCTTCGTTGGGCCCTTCGAGATCGACCGTGTCCTGAACCCAGCTGCGGTACGCCTTAAGCTCCCTGCTTCCATGCGGGTACACCCTGTGTTCCACGTGTCCAAGGTCAAGCCTGTCTCCTCGAGTCCCCTCATGCCTTCTGCCCCGGCTCCTCCGCCTCCCCAGATGGTCGACGGGCATCCCCAGTGGACGGTTCGGCGGCTGCTGAAGGTGCGCCGCCGGGGTCGGGGTTTCCAATACCTGGCGGATTGGGAGGGGTACGGCCCCGAGGAGTGCAGCTGGATCTCCAGGCAGCTCATTATGGACCCGTCTCTCCTCCGGGACTTCTACCGGGCCCATCCTGACGCCCCCGGTCGGTCGCCAGGTGGCTCCCCTCGGGGGGGGGGGTCCTGTTACGGCTCGCATGCCCTCGCCTCCACAACCGCCTCCCTCTCTCCCCTCTGGGCCCGCTGCGCGCTCGGGGCGTCCTACGCGCTCTACCGCACGTCGCATCGGCCCGGGCATACAACGCTCTGACTCTCCGGAGTTTCCCCCCACTGCCGGGCGTTCCCCGTCTCCGGCCAGCTCCGCGGACTCGGCAGTCTCCTCCCTCTCCGGTGACGAAGAGTCGGATCCCGACATGCCCAGCACATCGGCCCGTGCGCAAAGACAAGAACGGCGCGCTCGTCTCCGACGATGACGCGGGCGCGGCTCTACTCACCGGTTTCCATTTATCATCACCACACCTGTCCCTCGTTCTGCAATCACCTTCAACCTCTACAAGAACCTGGTCTACACTCCACTCATCGCCAGATCTTACCATAACCCACATGTGGTAAAGTATAGCCTAGCCTACAATCTCCTTACCCGTATTTTGTAGTGTTTTTTCCCGTTCCCCGTTTGTGATTACTATCACTCACCCTACCTCTCCTCCTCGTCTCTCCAGTTCCTGCCTGACCCACGCCTGTACGACAACCCTGCTCCTGCCTGACCCACGCCTGTACGACAACCACGCTCCTGCCTGACCATCGCCTGTACGACAACCCCGCTCCTGCCTGACCATCGCCTGTACGACTACCACGCTCCTGCCTGACCATCGGCTGTACGACTACCACGTCCCCCTTTGTGTTATCTCATTAAATCGCCCCTCCGGGCTTTACCGTCCCTTGCCTCCTCCTTTCCTGTTGCGCCTGGGTCCCTAACCAAACCCTCACACTCTGTTGAGGCTGGGGTCAGGGCAGGTATGGGTCTGAGGGATGAGGGCTCTGTTGAGGGGGGCGTCAGGGCAGGTACGGGTCTGTGGATGAGTGCTCTGTTGAGGCTGGGGTCAGGGCAGGTACAGGTCTGTGGATGAGCACTCTGTTGAGGCTGGGGTCAGGGCAGGTATGGGTCTGAGGGATGAGGGCTCTGTTGAGGCTGGGGTCAGGGCAGGTACAGGTCTGTGGATGAGCACTCTGTTGAGGCTGGGGTCAGGGCAGGTATGGGTCTGAGGGATGAGGGCTCTGTTGAGGCTGGGGTCAGGGCAGGTACGGGTCTGAGGGATGAGGGCTCTGTTGAAGGGGGCGTCAGAGCAGGTACGGGGTGAAAGAACCGCCTCTCCTGCTGCAGCGTTCGGACCCGAGACAGGCCACATGTTTTGGGCTGCATCTCCGGGGTGGCTGGGTCCACTGCTGATCAATACACGGGCTCTGGTCCTCCGTCAAGCGTCAGATAGTGAAAGCGCTGACAGAAGAGCTCTTCAGCGCCATGTCCCTCTACGCTCCGCCAGCCTGGCCGTGACCTCACACAACGCCTGACTCTCATATCAGCAGGCCCATAAAACCCCATGCTTCTCCTTAACTCACTCGTTCGCACACACACACACACACACACATGCATGCATGCACAGACACACACACACACGCACGCATGCTCAGACACACACATGCCCTCACGCACTCACGTGCACGCACTCACTCACACACGCACACTCACACACACGCACACACTCACTCACGCACGCACACTCAGAGCAGACAGCGAGATGGAACAACAAAAAGATGCTGCAACGCGCGCACACACACACACAAGCACACACACACACATACACATCCCCCCTCCAATTAACTGTCATTTTGCTGGGAAGTGTGTGTGTGTGCGTACATATGTGTGTGTGTACAGTATAGTGTTACAGATGGCAGTCATGGAGGGTTGGCACTATAACATCCATCTGCAGCCATGGATTATTCAGGAATGCTGCAGAATCCCGTTTCACTCAGAGCCCATAGCGACCGACCAGCGTGTATCTTTTACATTACAAACACACTGCAGGTGCGCTCTCACCTTTTAATTGCTCATGTTTCTAGTATGGGGCACCGGCGCTCTGTTCTGGGGGTGATGTGAGGACAGAGGCTCATTACATTACATTTTACATTAGTCATGTAGCAGACGCTTTTATCCAAAGCGACTAACAATAATCGCATTTATCGTAGGAAAAGCCAATGTTCTACTACTTGCCAGAACTCACAAGTGCATCTTCTTTCTAAAACAAGTGACTGAGAGCATAATCTAGTGCTGAAGGCAAAGAAAGTGCAAGGAGCTCGGAGGCGGACCGAAGGCATCCTGTGTTCTGGTTCTCTTCCAGGCAGGGCGTGGCACTTGCAGCATCCATAAACGTGGAGCAGGGGAGGGGGCGGGGGGGGGGGGGCGGGGGGCGGTGTGGAGGGGCGGTAGATGGGAGAGTTAGCGCTCACGCTAATGGGGGGCTGTACGCGACCGTAGCCTGCAATTAGTGAGGATGGTTTACGAGCTTATTGACGTTCTAGAGACAGATGCAGGGTGGAGAGAAGCGGCCAGATGCGTGGGGGGTGGAGATGAAGGTCGCTGGAGGCCTCCTCCTCCTCCTCCTCCTCCTCCTCCGAGGACGATCTGGAGAGATTGTTGTTGTGCATCTTGTAGACACCGTGACAAGCCCATCTTATCCTCAGATGACCCGGCCTCTCTCTCCCCCTCTCTCTCCTTCTCTCTCTCCTCCTCTCTCCCTCCCTCTCTCTCTCTCCCCCTCTCTCTCCTTCTCTCTCTCCTCCTCTCTCTCTCTCTCCTCCTCTCTCTCTCTCTCCTTCTCTCTCTCCTCCTCTCTCTCCCTCCCTCTCTCTCTCTTCCCCTCTCTGTCTTTCCCCCTCTCTCTCCTTCTCTCTCTCCTCCTCTCTCTCCCTCCCTCTCTCTCTCTCCCCCTCTCTCTCCTTCTCTCTCTCTTTCTCTCTCTCTGCGGAAGGGAGCCCTTGAGTCAGCGAGTTCGACTCTCTCCAGACAGATCTGCACAGTAACACCACTGGGGGATAGATCCTCATTTGCTATTCTGAACCATCAGCCCACCGGGCCGTCAGTCCCGTCCACATGACGTACAGACCGGTGGTGTGGATCTGGACCCGGTCAGAGGCCATTTTCTTTTTAACTGAATCATGTATCGTCCTCCGCTGGTCGGTGTTCCGTCGGACACCACAGCATCAGTGATCACATGACCTAGGGCGAGAGGCGTGGCCACGACGGAGGTGAGAACGGGAGGTTTGGGCTGTGGCTTCGCCGTGGAGATGGGATCCAAGGACAAAGGTGTGATTTATGAATGGGATCCAAGGACAAAGGTGTGATTTATGAATGGGGCAGCAGATTTCCTCTCCCGGCGAACAGGTGGAGAAGCACTGAAGGGCAACGTGTCCGTCTCCAGGGAGGCTTCTGAATAACTGCTGAATCATGATTGTGTCTCTCGTACTGCCCCCCCATCTCCCCCTCCCCCCACCCCACAGAAGCACTCGCACACACACACACACACACACACACACACACACACACACACACAATCCAGACATCAAACTAGGCCACAAAAGGTGTTCTCGCATTCATGATGTATGACTTCTCATGAACACACCTAGAAATATAACTTGCGTAATAACTATTTATGTTCCATTTATCTTGTCCTATGCAAGTGATCCTTTTATACATTCAGTCTGTGGCCTCCGCAAGAGCCTGTGTCCTCCACCATTAATCTGCCACTATCAGTCCTCTGATCCGTCTCTTCTCTCCTCCATCTCTCTCCATCTCTCTCTCTCTCTCTCTCTCTGTCCAGTCTGACCATAGAGGTGTAGACCACCACGTGACTGCAGACCAACCTGCGCCTGGGCTCAACCCGCTGCTCCTAGACCTGCCCTGACTGAAAGACTGTCTCTGTCAGTCTCACAGACGCCCCCACCGTTGCTGACACTACCGAACACAGCTTGCACTTTTTGTGTGGAGCGTTTTTGTAAAGCTATTTCGGAAAACCGCTTTTCCCGCAAAACAAAGTAATGATCCTAAGCCAGCGTTATCGTCGTCGAAGCAGTTTGAGGTGGTTTGGGTCCTCGCTTGCCTGTCACCAGAACCACGGCCGGCCCGGACGAGCTCTGTGAGGGAGCAGCAGCACGGGCCACACTCACCTGAACATCCCACCAACAGCATGACAGTCACATTGGCCGGGTTTCCCGAAAAAGAACCTTCTTAAGGAATCCTTTTTAAGCAACCCGGTAACCCTTTACAATAAGGGTATATTAATAAGCATTAGTTAATGCATTATTAAGCATTAAGTAACAGTTAACTAACTCTATTAACCATTTACTAATGTTATTTATGTTAACTAAGGTTAACTCACCTAACCCTAACCCTAACCTTAACTAAGGTATTAATTAACATGAGTAACCTAACCTAACCCTAAATAAGCATTAGTTAACAGTTAACTAATGTGTTTTGTGACCCTTATTGTAAAGTGTGACCAGCAACCCTTTGTATGGGAGTTAAGAAGTACTTTGGAGTTAAGTGCTTCTTAACTCGTTCGGGAAACCTGGCCATTAACTGTTAGATTAACGCATCCCCGCGCGCTTGGAGATCAGAGGACTGTCTACGCTGCCGAGGACGGCGGCGAAGGAGCTGGCAGGAGCTCCGCTCTCACAACCCCCCCCCCCCTGACACCTCAGTTCCCTCACGCCTCCGGACACGCCCCGAAACGCTCGACGCAGCGTTTACAGGAACCTCCCGTCAACGGCGGCAAATGGACCGCCTCCAAGTCGTGAGCACTGTTCAGCAAGGCAAAACCTCCGTACGAGTCACTGCAGAGGAGGAGAATGTCGCTGTTGTCTTCTCCTTCCTGCTTCCTGCTACTTAGGCTCACATTGTATGACATGTCGATTGATGTTTTGTTGTGTCGTTCTATGTTATGTTGTGCCGTGAGTTATTAGATACATTGAATCCCCAAGGGGATTAATAAGGTATCTATCTATCTATCTATCTATCTATCTATCTATCTATCTGTCTGTCTGTCTGTCTGTCTGTCTATCTATCTCTTTATCTATCTATCTATCTATCTATCTATCTATCTGTCTGTCTGTCTGTCTGTCTGTCTGTCTGTCTGTCTGTCTGTCTGTCTATCTATCTCTTTATCTATCTATCTATCTATCTATCTATCTATCTATCTATCTATCTATCTGTCTGTCTGTCTGTCTATCTATCTATCTATCTATCTATCTATCTATCTACTTTATAGCCCTGTGGTAAGCTATGCTTAATACATTCAAGGTGCTAAAAAAAAGTTATACAGAGCATCAATTCATTCAAGACACTTGTCGCAGTGAGAGTGTCGGCTATTTCAGGTGGAGCTCTCACAAACAGCCATCAGTATCACAGTAGGTCTACTTCAAATCACATCTGAGGTGCAGAATTTTTACAGCAGGGAACCCTGATAGGCTGGAGCAGTGTTGGGAAGAGCACACACACAGTCTCCCTCATTTATATCACTATATAGGCTAGGGTAAACAGCGTGCTAACCCAGAGGATTGGTTGGTGCAGCCCCTATACACCGTCTCCCAGTGCAAACAAGCCAAGCCTGGGAGCGTTGGCCCAACAAATACACAGGACCGCCCCCCCCCCCACCCCTCTGGCTGCACGGGCCTCTCGCTAAAGGGCAACGCACGCCGCCCTTCAACATGGCTGTGAAAATAAACACGGCAGCATCTTCTACGGGCCCGGCGCGACGCTACAGCGACGGCGACAGACATGAACCATTGGTCTCCGCCTGCAGTCGCGGCCCACGGCGCTGTTCTAGAGGGGAACAGATACGGATCTCGCAGAACTTCACCGTGCGCTGCTCTTCACTCGGACTGTGTGGCATTGTGGATAAGTTTGATTCTGGGGACTAGCTTAGTGGCTTTGTGGTTAGAGTGTCCGCCCTGAGATTGGGAGGTCGGGGGTTCGATCTCCGGACGAGTCATACCAAAGACTATTAAAAATACTACCCAATGCCTCCCTGCTTGGCACTCAGCATCAAGGGTTGGATTGGGGGTAAGTCCCTGAGACATATTAGCATCATGTCCAGGGGGTGTACTTGTACATCAAGCAGCCTCACGCTAAGGAATCAGGAGATAGGCTCCTGGACTATGGGCCACTAGGCTCCAGAACCATTGGTTCTCAAGGCTACTTACTTACTTGATTCTGGGGCTCACTGACAGAGGGGAGAGCACCATAGAGCTGTAAATTAAAAATCTTACTTGGTTTAGTCTAGATTTCAAAGAACACGCTGAGTGGTCGGTCAAGCTGGTTTCAAACAAAGACAATAAGTTTATTCTATGTTACGATTTGCAAAAAGGACAAATGCACAGGAAGTGAATCCGAGCAAGAGTGGGTGACGGGGGAACGAAAGTGATAGTTTATAGAGGGAAAAAGGAAGTGACATTCAGTTTCAGGATGAAGAGGACAAGGAAGTCACACAGGAACAATTTGTAGTTTTAACAGACTGATTCTAGAGGAACGAACTACAAAGTTAGAACAACAGTCAGGTAGGAAAATAAAACACATTGGTGAGACTTGAATTTCATTCACAGAGCCTTATTGGTTTGTGACTGGAACCCGATTGGTGGACCGGAAATGCATGTGGCTGTCCTCATCTGAACACAGTGATATAGGGAGAACCTGGCCTCTTCCATTTATAGGGAGTTCCTTAGGGTGTGAATAGTGGGATGCTATAAACCTGGCAACCCAACCCCATCTTAGGTCTTGGGTTCTGAACACATACAGTATCCACACATAGGCTAATACAGTATCCACACATAAGAAGAGGATTATTCCACTCTGGCAGGGAGATTAAAAATGCATGAAACTAAAATAGACAAGTAGCCTAGTAGTCACATCAGACGAAGCAACCATGCTCAACCGGTCAACAATAATAATGCATTAGGATACAAACGTTTCAGTGAAGAGGCCTATAATAGGTAATGTTATGGTGCAAGCCTGGGTGTTTGTAGGACTTGTGGTTAAAGTGTGTATGTCTAGATGTTGAGTCATAGAAGTAGCCTATAGGCATGTTAGGCTAAAGGTGAAGTTTTGTGAGGAAAATTGTAGGCTATTCAACCAGCTCCCTTACCTGAAGTTCACACCATGCGACTTCGATCCAGCTGTCGGTGTCGAGGCCTTTGTAAACCGTTTTGAAGGACCCACTCCCGAGCTCGATATCGAACTTGAGAAAGCGGCCCCCGGGAGAGGTGGACACGGCCTTCATCCCGGCCTCCTCCTCGTTCTCGTCGCTGCCAGCCTTCCCGTTCACATCAGAAGACGTCGGTGGGACCTCCGGCCGCGGCTCGCGCCTCTCCTTCTCCTCGTCCGCGCTCGCGCTCTCCGTGGCGCTCACGCTGTCCTTCTGTCCGACCTGGCTCTCCGTGGCGCTCACGCTGTCCTTCTGTCCGACCTGGCTCTCCGTGGCGCTCACGCTGTCCTTCTGTCCGACCTGGCTCTCCGTGGCGCTCACGCTGTCCTTCTGTCCGACCTGGCTCTCCGTGGCGCTCACGCTGTCCTTCTGTCCGACCTGGCTCTCCGTGGCGCTCACGCTGTCCTTCTGTCCGACCTGGCTCTCCGTGGCGCTCACGCTGTCCTTCTGTCCGACCTGGCTCTCCGTGCTCGAGCCCCGCTGGCAGGCCACGAGCGGACCGAGTTCCCGGGTTCGAGTTCGGTCCACGATGGTGCGCAGGTGGACGCTGCTGAACAGCGGAGTGCTGCCGCTGTTGACGCATTCTGGGGCGTCCAGCACTTGGTCCTCCGTGTCAGAGAACCACAAACTTCGGCGAATGAACCTCTGTCGGACCAGCCCTCGGTAGTCCGAGGACGGGTAGGCGCTGGGGTCGCTTGCCCCTCGCAGCGCAGCGTTCTCTATGCTGTGGACGCTCCGCTCTGCACCGTTCTCATAAATACGCAGGTTCGCAGTTCTGCCACCAGAGTCCAGATTGGGCACCGAGGAAAACGAGGGTCCCAGAGGCGGCTCTAAGCCGGAGTCATCCCCCGAATCCATCCCCGGTAAATGTTTAAAAACTCACCGGTGACATTCAGAGACAACGCGGTGCAGAGGGCTACCTGCGACGCTCACTGACGCAGTTACCCAGCATCCCAGCATCGGCATAGCTCAAAGATGATCTCGCATGGAGATGTTTCTAAAATGTTTCTAAAATGACAAACAGACACAAATATCGCCACTGTTACATCCAATGAGCAGATTATGCCAGCCGGGAACGTTGCACTGAACAGGAAAGCTACAATGTCATTTCAGTGTCTCTCAGATCAGATCAGCGGCATGTTTTCACAAGACTAGGCTACTCCTCTTACAGGAATCGTCATAATTGAGAAATGTTTAACGCGTGGCTGGTGGCAGGCAACATACACTCGCGGTTGTCTTGCCGGAATAGTTACAGGCTATTGCTTTTCTCTAATCAATCTCATGTCAAGAAAATGTCAACTGCGCAGTATGATCCACTGTTAATCACAGTCGATCCTTTAGCCGGTTAGGCTAGCCTATTGCCAATGGTCCGATACGCTGGTAAATGTCGCTTAAAAAGGCAGAATTAACTCCGGAGGTGTGACCTCCACCTCGCAACATCGTCCCCTTCACCGCAGGCCGCCGCAAGGGAGCACTCCGCTGAGTGTCCGAGAGAGAGGGAGAGAGAGAGAGAGAGAGAGAGAGGACGAGAAAAGCGCTGATCAGATCATTTGGACTGCGGCACATTAATTCCCGGCGTTGCGAATGATCAGTGGCATCTCGACATTCGGGCGATAGCAGGGCTACCTGGACATCGCCTTTCTCAAATTTCACTTATCCCAGCCAGGAAAAAAGTGATCAATTTTAAGGCACCGACCCACGCCCCTAGCAACAGCACGTATCCAATAAATGCGCACGTTTTTAGGCGGTACCCTCAGCCTCCGTGACACGGGTTGTTATGGACCACATCGGGTCCGCCCATCATCCCCGTGACGCCGCGGTCCGCCGCGGTGGATAGAGGGTGCTGCTTCGGTGCATGCACATGTCAACGCTCACAATCTAAACGCATAGCCTAAGCACAAATCATCAAACTAGCCTATTTTAACGTGTCTACATTTTCTAAATTTAACTGAACTTAGGCTATAAATATAGCATTTAACTAGGCTATTAATTTAACGCACCAGTGATCATCAACTGGCGGCCCGTGAGCCAAATCCGACCCCCCAAAGCTTCCCATCCGGCCGTCAGAAGTATTTTGAATAGCCTATCTAAAAAATAATCTTCCAAAATTGAAGCAACGTACTGAAAATTTATAATTAGTTATTTTCTCAAGAAAGTGAAAATATTAAACAAAAATGCTACATTTTTAAATTTGAAATTCTGGCCCCCACAGTGTCTGCTGAGATCAGTGGCGGGGATCTGTATCCAACTTTGGGGGGACATATACATTGACATTTTGCAAGAGTATTTTTTTTTGGTGGGGGAGACATATTCCTACGCGGCTGTATGGTCATTTTAATGCCACTACCCGAATCTAAATATTGGGGGGGACAATTTTAATGATCTCAAATATTGGGGGGGGCATGTCCCCCCTGATCCCCGCCCCTGGCTGAGATCAATTCTGGCCCTTGGACAAATGTAGTTGAAGATTCCTGCTGACTAATCGCACAAGCACACACACGCGCACACGCACACGGTGATAGGCTAGTAACAGTTCAGTAGACTGAGCAAAACGGTGTTGATGTTGTACACTATTAACCTCGTGACATCCAGATCCCGCGAGATCACATTCTGAAGCTAACTTCTAACGGACTGATCTTGGTATAGCGCATGGATGTTAGGCTATTACACTTCTTACATAGGCCTACACTCCACTAGAAAAAACACACCACCCAATTAATTCTACCAGGATACTCCCTTTTAAACACCTATTGTATTTATATTTTGCTCACTTTGGCTCTAGCACTAGATTATGCTATTGGTCACTTGTTTAGTAAGGGATGCACTTGTGAGTTCAGGCGAGGAGTAGCCTAGTAGCCTACACTGACTACCTACATTTAATGCAATTTTTGTAAGTCTCTTTGGACAAATGTAATGTAGGTAATGTAATTGCAGTGATACGTAGCCTATGTCTATAATTGTGTAAAATGCTCTTACATGTAAATGGTTAGTGACATAATAGCAGGTCCACTGAAGCTGAAGCCCACTCAAGGCTACAGTACTCCATTATGTACACAAGGTGGCATTATGACCTTAATAATGCATTCTTAAAAAAAAAAAGGCTAATGAATGTTTTAATTTCAACCATGACTATTCAATAAGGCCACTTATGAAAACGAATTAGGCTACATTATGGACATTTCGCCGGCACATGTTTTCGTTTTCCATCGACCTCAGAGAATCGTACACAGACGTCCCTGTTGAGTTGGAGGGGCGGTATCCTATCCTCCGACATTGATACCCTCAGTAACGTTAGTAGGCTTAGGCTACACACTGCACCGGCAAGAGACGAACCACAACTAGCCTGCTTCCCCGCATACGGAATTTATATTTCATTGACCTTACTATTGCTAAATAAGATATGGCGACCGAACACATGGAAATGAACGGAGACGCGGACAGGGAGAGCGGAGGGGAGGTAAGAAGATGCAGAGTAACGTTTCTAACCTCGAACACATGAAGCGTTTCAGTCAATGATCGAGTCACAAAAGAAGCCGCTCGCGGGAACTTCATGTTGAGAAGCTTTGTCTTTTATCTAGACGGGATAACGGAAGGTTTGAGGGCAACGTCTCATTCACCAGTCTTTGAAATGAATAAAATATGATTTTGTTGCCTGTAATGAAACATATAGCCCGCGGCGTCTGACCTTTGTCGAACCTCATAATATTATGCAATTTGCCGTAATAAATACACACACACACACTGGCCTTCAGTTTTTTTTTGCCAAGCAAGCAACTTTCAGTTAAGTCAGGTAGGCCTATCCCATCTACACTGGTAGAACGTGCGTAGGAAACATTAATGTAGGCTACATCAATCTTGCACCATCCTGCAAAGATAGGCTTCATTGTAGTGTTTGTTTCCTGTTTGACTGCTTAGACTAACCACGCAGAACTAGAGGAAAAGTTGTCAGTGGATCGAACCCAACTTTTTGAGTCCCAGAATGCAACACAGTCCTATAATTCATAACGCGTGTAACTCAATATTGTACAGAGACGTGCGTGAGTGTGCTGTGTGTCGCGTTAAACTCGACTGGTCTAGAGACAAAGAGTGATTGTGTTCTGTTTATTGATGATTCATCACAACAGATACAGCCTACATCTAGACGCATGCACTGGTAATTTCCACGACAAACCTCCCCGTAGATTGAAGATTGAATTAACTCATTAATTTAATCCAAGTCCCACGTGTTGAGGTTGAGGATTAACCATCGCTGAGCTCACTGATCCCTCCCCCACCCGCAGGAATGCGGGTATAAATTGGCCCCCTGCATATGTTTATTCACGGCCAGTGGGATTAGGCTATATATAGTTATAAAGGAGTTATCCCTCTTGTATTGTGTGTGTGTGTGTATAATATAGTAATAATCATGTCCATGCATGTTCTTGCTTATTTACACACACACACATGCACAATACATTCACTTGCTGTGAACGTGTGTGAAATGCAGAAGTGGTCATAATTCCTAATTCTGTAATTCCAAGTTCTGTGGCAGCTTGCCTTTGTGCAGTTCAGTAAATTGACAGGCGGCAACGTATCCTACTGAGGGAAATTTAAATCGTCTTTGGAGGTACTTTGTAGTCTTTGGAGGTATTTCATGACTTCTCAGGACACCACGCGTTATGAAGTCATGTGACACAACGGATGGAAGCTTTCAGAAATGCCCACAAATCCCCTTTGATGTCGCTGGGCTCAAGCCACTGTGCTGAGTGCCATGTGGTTGTCAGTATTTGGTGACACCGTCACCGTGGCACCAAGGTAAACACGTCTGGCCTCCTTCCTCCCGCCCAGAGAGAGTTCCCAGGCTCAGTGGGGGTTCAGGACAGGCTGATGTCATGTTTAGGCAACACCTGTTTGGAGCATTAAAGGTATCATTATTACTTGTTTTTTTTTTCCCCCCAGAGATCTAATGGGTTTATTATTTATATCACTAGCACACATGCAGAGTTAAACCAGATACGCTTAAGGGGAATATTTAGTTTAAATATCCAAATGAATGTCTCCGACCTGAATGATCGCCTGTGCTGTGAGTGAGACCATAGTGATGTCGACTGGCGTGCTCTCCCGGGTGAGGTGATGTCACGTCTTCGATGGGTCGACAGAGAAAAGGCGGAGCAGCTCAGCATAACACCGCTGTGGGCCACACAGCTCAACTCCACCATGTTTGTTGTTTCATCCATGGGAGTTTATTTAAACCTGCCTCTCTCACACAGAGTCAGCCCACTCATTGTTGACCCGCAGTGGCAGGTCTAAACCCAGGAGGACAACACCAGAGAGAACCCTGGTCAATCATCACACAGGCAGCTATCAGCTCCAGGGTCGTTATGCGCTAGGACTGAGGGGAAGTTTGTGTGGCTGTTAATTTTAGAGTTCCCTGGTAGTTATTTCCCTCAACAATTTCCCCTCAGAGTTTAACTATCTATCTATCTATCTATCTATCTATCTATCTGTCTGTCTGTCTGTCTGTCTGTCTGTCTGTCTGTCTGTCTGTCTGTCTGTCTGTCTGTCTGTCTGTCTGTCTACTCGGTAGCAAACAAACTCAGGTTTGTTTCTAAGAACTCTTCGTAACTTCAGCACCCTAAATAACAGCTGTGGTGAAAGACCCTGAAGTCAAGGAAGACAGGGGGCTTTCTTATCTGTCACATGCACAACCTTTAGTGACATATCTGACTACGTCTGAAACCGTTTTTGACGGAGAGGTAGAAAAAGAGATAAGAGACTAAGAAAAAGAGGAACAAAGCTTTAGAAAAATCAATCACGTGTGAAAACAATTAGAGAGGAAGACAGAAAGAGAAGTCGTTGACGGAAGTAAGGGACATTGTGACCCAGAGGTGACCGTCCGACCCTCGGTCTTCCACGCGGACCTCTGTGTGCTGGGAGTGTTTCCTGAGGTGCTGAGCGGGGCAGGAGCGTTGGACCAGGGTGTCCTATTCTGCCAAGCTGGGCACAACGCCGGCCTTGTTGGGGCGGCTAGACTGGACTGTGCTCCACCCAAAAGAAACACTGTGTTCTTAAACCAACCCACACGGAGGGGCAGGGCCGGGAGGGCTGAGGGGAATGTTTGGATTAGAGGGGCCCTATGTACAGTAGGCATAAGTTATGTACAGTAGGCATAATGTACAGTAGGCATAAGTTGTATTACAGTGATGTATGTTGCATGAAAATGCATGTTTAGCCCTGTTTTAAGGTTACTTATGATCATATACAATGGTTCAGATCAAAACGTTGACAAAACTAGCACTTTTGAGAAAGTCTGATAATTGCTCTACCACCGTTTTGGTCATACAATGGATGTGGGTGGGCACCGTGAAAAATAATTCAAAAAACATGTTAAACACTCAATTTCAAAGACAAGAAATAAGCTAAATAAGTAAAGTGGCTAAACACACACACATACTGTAGTACTTGTACATACTGTGTAGTACAGCCAAATGAGTGTAGAGTGCAGATTCGTGGGAGAAATAGGACACGATGTGTAGCCACCTGGCTGGAGACACGTGACACGATTCAGCTGGAATGAATTTCTTGTTTACCTCTGTAAAAATGGGAGTCATGAGGGGAGGAGAGCTGTCGTGAGGAGAGGCCTGCCCCCCCCCCCCCTCACTGTTTTGACTACCCTGTCTTCAACATACACAACCACAGCACAGCCTGTGGTGGAAAGAGCTGTCATACCAGTCTCATGTAGTAGTGTCTCATGCCATATTACTATTCTAATTTTTGGACGGCAAGGCTCCGCTCCGGTATAAAAACTCAAGGATTTTGACTCTCATACAGTATCAGCATGTTGTGGTATTACTCCTACTACAGCTAAGTCCACGGCAGCGTTTCTCTCTGCCTGCCAGTCTATATACAATATTCTGATTTCCTGCTCTGCTCCACGCTGGGTGGAGACCTTCTTCCTCCGTTGGCTACTGTGAGACCATCCTGGTCAGCAGGAAACAACACTGTATGGAGAATGACCTCTCTTCCTCTGTCACTCATTCTCTTTCACACATACACACACACACACACACACACACACACACACACACTTGTACTTTCTCTCTCAAACATGGCACTACTTCCTGTTTCATTGTACACTTTTAAGTTTCCACAAACTTTCCTCTGGATAATGAAGTGCAGCACAACAAACAGTGTTTTCCGGAAACGTGTTCTTCCAGTGTGAATGAAGTCATGGAGCACCTTAACACTAAGCTATGCTTTGTCCACCTACAGTATACCAACCTGATAATGTTAATAACATCTCTGTGTTCACATTGATTGTTGATAGCGTTAATAACGTTTGCGTCCAGAGTGTTTGTTGATAATGTTAATAACGTCTCTGTTTTCAGTGTTTGTTGATAATGTTAATAACGTCTCTGTTTTCAGTGTTTGTTGATAGCGTTAATAACGTCTCTGTTCAGTTTGTTGATAACGTTAATAACGTCTGCATCCAGAGTGTTTGTTCATAATGTTAATAACGTCTCTGTGTTCAGAGTGTTTGTTGATAACGTTAATAACGTCTCTGTGTTCAGAGTGTTTGTTGATAACGTTAATACCGTCTCTGTGTTCAGTGTTTGATGATAACGTTAACACCGTCTCTGTGTTCAGAGTCCTCGGCCGGGGTGGAGGGAGCGGCATCGCCAGCCCATCAACATGAACCACTACGCCAACAAGAAGAGCGCCGCGGAGAGCATGCTGGACGTGGCCCTGCTGATGGCCAACGCCTCGCAGCTGAAGGCTGTTCTGGAGCAGGGACCCGACTTCACCTTCTACACCCCCCTCATCGTCCTCATCAGCGCCTCCCTCCTCCTGCAGGTGCTGGTGGGGATCCTGCTCATCTTCATCGGTGGGTCCCTCACTTCAATTCAACCTTGATTTGAAAAAGTTACATTGTTACGTCATATGAAAGTAACATACTGTAGCATAATGGAACGAGATAAAAACATGAATCACACGACACAAGGTAAAATCAAAAGATAAAAGATAAACAAGATAAAACAAGAATCAGCTACAACAGTTACAAACAGGTACAGTGGTTAGTGATCAAGGTTTTGAACTGTGCAAAGTTTGGAAGAACATCAGTCTTAAGAGTGTGATTTGAAGGTCATTCCATGAGCTAAGAGCACTAAAGCAAAAGGCAGTCTTTCCAAGGGTAGAACACGCTGGGGGACTTCAGCAGGTAAGATAGAGACCAGAGTTCTAAGATAGGGACCAGAGTTCTAAGATAGGGACCAGAGTTCTAAGATAGGGACCAGAGTTCTAAGATAGGGACCAGAGTTCTAAGATAGGGACCAGAGTTCTAAGATAGGGACCAGAGTTCTAAGATAGGGACCAGAGTTCCAATCCAGCAACCTTGTAACGTAAGGAGGTTTCTTACCAACTCTCCCCTTGAAACCAGCACCTCCTCTGGTCATCTTCTCTGACCTGCCCTCTATCTATCACTGTATCTGTAGCTGATATATAAGTAGATGACTCTGGAAATGGGTATTTATTACTTCTTACCTTCTTCAGCCTCTTCTTAAACGATGAGTCGTCAGAACTCCAGTTTGTGCTGTTTGACACCTCTTTCTGCTGGGTTGACCTGAGTTCAGCCAAGCCGAGCCGAGCTAACCAACGCTGCACTTAACACACGGTGACGGTTGAACCTGCTAGAAAGGACAAAGGGAAAAGACGTTTTCTGGACCAGCACTGAAACGTCTCGTCTCTGAACGGGACCAGGCTAACTCCACCCAGTGAGTTGGCTCCATCTAGCAACTGGATTGGACAGAATGAATGCTAGCAAGCTGTGTCTTGCCTAAGATTGGGTATAGCAGTTGCCAATATTGTTCTCTTTCAAGAAAAGCGCAGCTGTGGACTATTACAGACATTCCCACAAGGTCTTGCTTATCTTCCTCCGCCAGGGGCTCTTCCTACATGTGGGGGGAGTTAGAGAATGAGGAAGCATTTTATTTGCCTTTCTGTTTTTGGTCCTTTCTCCCCTCAGCTGTTTCCAATTGATAGATACTTGGTTTAACCTCCTGGGAGAGACGGCCTGACCTTAGGGCGGTTTAACTTCCTCAGGGAGACTGTCTGACGTTATAGGGCGTGTGAAAAATGCAAAGATGGCCCTTCTAAACCAGCACAACGCCCCTCACCACTCACGCCCCAGCGGATGCACAAACACATCTGCTCTCCCATGGTGCACTAACCAGGCATGTGAGGGGCGACCTAGATAATCATCATTCCTAGATAATCATTCGCTCAAAGTGAAAGCAAACGCTGTCTGTGCGTATCACAAGGTTCAGTAATTATTTCTTAAATAATGGTTGAACTAAATGTAAATATGGTATAGATTATAAACCTTTTAATGAATGTAGAAACTCGCCTGTTGCGCCATCTGGTGGCTGCTCGCTTTGAAGACCAGAGAAAATACTGAAGTGACGCTAAAATACTGAAGTGACGAAACTAAAAATGCAGTTTCAAATCTTAATTTCTGTTCTCAATGTCTCTCTGTGTTCTCCTTTATGTTCCATAGTGAAGTGGAACCTGAACGATGAGAGCATGCACTACAAGCTGAACATCATGGAGAACACGGCCACAGCGCTGGTCTTCGTCATCGTCGTCATCAACGTCTTCATCACAGCGTTTGGCGTCCAGCGGCCCAATACGAGCGCTTGACTGTCCTCCCCGACCCCAACAATGAATAAGCAACAGTACAACTCACGCCTTGAACTCAAACTTGACTCAACTCTGGGTCATTTCTGGTCATTTAATTTGGGGCGGCTGTAGCTCAGGAGGTAGAGCGGGTCGTCCAATGATCGCAGGGTCGGCGGTTCGATTCCCGGCTCCTCCTGATGACATGTCGAAGTGTCCTTGGACAAGACGCTGAACCTCACATTGCTCCCAATGAGCAGGCTAGCACCTTGCATGGCAGCTGCAACCACTGGTGTGTGGATGTGTGAATGGGTGTCACCATTGGTGTGTGAATGGGTTTCACCATTGGTGTGTGGATGTGTGAATGGGTGTCACCATTGGTGTGTGAATGGGTGTCACCATTGGTGTGTGGATGTGTGAATGGGTGTCACCATTGGTGTGTGGATGTGTGAATGAGAGGCCATTGTAAAGCGCTGTGGATGAGTGCAGTCCATTTACCGTTTGAACTCAAACTCGACTCAACTTTGGGTCATTTCTAGTCATTTAATTTCTGATAAATTGAAATGATCTTTAACAGTTACTATTATGGGATGTGCGGATGTGTGAATGGGTGTCACCATTGGTGTGTGGATGTGTGAATGGGTGAATGAGAGGCCATTGTAAAGCGCTGTGGATGAGTGCAGTCCATTTACCGTTTGAACTCAAACTCGACTCAACTTTGGGTCATTTCTGGTCATTTAATTTCTGATAAATTGAAATGATCTTTAACAGTTACTATTATGGGATGTGCCAGCAGTATGGTGCTCCATTATCAAAGTCATTAATGTATGCCTTTATATGATATCTACATATCAGTGTTGCATATCTGGGTGACTGCATCTTCAAGAAAAACTCCCATAGAAACCCTGCTGCGTGTGTGTGCGTGTGCTGTTTCCAAACTTCCCCAGCAGGCACAAGTTGTTCCAAAAATACACCCATGTCTACCACAGCTTTGCCCTGTAATCACTCAGTTACCCAGGGTGCCGTTCTGGACGGCCATTGTTTTAGAGTACAGTTTATCCAGATGTGATTTATATTACTGCCCTTAGAGTACAGTACTGTTAGTTGACCGCTGCAGTCACTGGTGATGTTTGAGCCATTCCAGCCACCCAGTTCCTCTGCATATCCAAGCTCAGGATTGGTGTAGGAAGTCATTCTTACACCAATCCTCTACTTCCAAATCTAAGCAGTGGAGACACGTCATGGGAAGAACTGGGAGGCAGTACGTGTCGTCACTGCTGACCAGAACGAGGCCTTCCCATTGGCCCTGTGGGACTCTGCCTTGTTTAGGCAGTGCTGCAGCTCCACCTAGTGGCCAGTGTGTGCAGTTTACAGTTGAACTTGCCCACAACTGAACGGACATTTGGGACAGTATGCTGCATTCCATCTCACTTCCAACTATGCAAGTTACAGGTTACAGTTACAAATCAAATGTATGTGTATTAAATGACCATGTACATTTAATTTAGTTTATTTTAGCCATGTCATTTGTTAATGAAGGACCAAATGATGAAACCCCACTTAAAGTGTTTTATTTTTGTTGTATGCACTGTGTAGCTATTATTCTAAAAATGACTTTTTAAATAAATCCCGAAAAGTGTTCATCTGTTTATATTTTATTATCCATGCTTTGGAAGACAGAAAGTAGTGTAACATCAAACAGTCATTGGTGGCACTTGTGATTCTAAGGCAGTAGTGACATTCATATAAAGCAGACAGAATTATAACATTCAAGAAACCTCACTTCATCTGTCTACACTGAACATGTATCAGGCTGGGTACACAGGAACCATCGGATAAGAGAACGGTTCCCCTGCATCAGGCTGGGTACACAGGAACAGTGGGATAAGAGAACGGTTCCCCTGCGTCAGGCTGGGTACACAGGTACGGTGTGATAAGAGAACCGTTCCAGCCCATAAAACCTTCCGAATCAAAGCACGTAAGGCAACTCGGTCCACAGATGCCACACGTCTGATACAGGTGTGAGTTAAGTATTAACAGAAACAATAGGACACATGTTGAAAGTGTTTGAGATGATTTTTAGTGGGTAACACTCTCTCCAAGACACCACCACGTGTAGTTTCCCAAATCTAAGCCCCTGAGAAGAGTTGTCAGTGATTCTGATGTGATAGTTCTAGAACACCTAGAACACGTGGAACACAGCATGACCTTGTCCAGGTAGAACCACATGGGACCTGGGTCATTATGCAGCCCAAGTTAACACCGTTACAAAAGCGACAATAAATCATTACTTTACATTTTCAGAACATTCCTTAAAATTCAATAATTGCTTTAGTTCCCTTAATTCTTCGATGACTTGGAGCATACAGAGATCACATACAGACATCAAAGTTATATAAATCCCGTCCCCATGTTATCAAAGGTGTTCCATCCCAGTCCTGTGATACAGCACCAAAAAAAGCACTTTTTTTTTTGTAAAATAAGAAAAATAAAACTCCAGGTGCTGAAAATAGAGACTTTAGTGTAAATGCCTCTTCAACAGAGGTCTGTGAAAAGTGTCCCTCGACCGGTGGAACAACATGGTTCAAGCTCCCAGTGACCAAGGCCTATATACAGTATGATGGTCCAAGATCCCATTGACCAAGCCATATATACAGTATACAGTATGATGGTCCAAGATCCCAGTGCCCAGTGACCGAGCCATATATACAGTATACAGTATGATGGTCCAAGCTCCCAGTGACCAAGGCCTATATGCAGTGTGTCCAGTTCTGTGCCAGGCCTCTGAAGCAGTGTGGTGAGCTCTGGACGCTCAGAGGTACTCATTACCAGACAAGGCATAATTATGATTTACAGTAACGGCCTGGCAAGAGGCAAAAGGCCTTCTGTAGGAGCCAGGGGGGTTGAAACTGCTGTTCTCAGTCGTACTGTAACTCTCCACCCTTATAAAACGCTTCTGGACCTTCAGAAAGTGTAGCGAGGAGACGGGGTGAAGGGTCACAGCGGGGAGATCGCTGGACACACGGCTACTTGGTGACTCCTCCGTCCTCTGTGTACCAGATGAGCACCTCCCTGGCGGTTCTGCTCAGGCCCAGAGCAGCCAGCCCCAGGGCCCGGCTGCCCCCCGTCACCCTGGACTCTGCAGGAGGAGAAGGAGGCGCGGCAGTCAGTACCGTCCCTCACACCTCAACACAGCCACGGTCAGTACCATCCCTCACACCTCAACACAGCCAGGGTCAGTACCGTTCCCTCACACCTCAACACAGCCAAGGTCAGTACCGTTCCCTCACACCTCAACACAGCCAGGGTCAGTACCGTTCCCTCACACCTCAACACAGCCACGGTCAGTACCATCCCTCACACCTCAACACAGCCAGGGTCAGTACCGTTCCCTCACACCTCAACACAGCCAAGGTCAGTACCGTTCCCTCACACCTCAACACAGCCAGGGTCAGTACCGTTCCCTCACACCTCAACACAGCCACGGTCAGTACCGTTCCCTCACACCTCAACACAGCCAGCGCATGCACACCCAACTCTACAGCACGGAGCGCATTAGTCGTAAATGCAATATGACACAATGATCTCAGACGTTCATACTGATCTCTCTTTGTGTGCGTGCGTGTGTGTGTGTGTGAGTGTGTGTGCGTGGGCTCACCTCCACAGTAATACAGAACAGCCATCCCCACCGAGACGCTGAAGCAGCTGAGGAAGAACAGAGGACCTGACCAGGAAGTGAACAGAGGAACCGAGATCTTGAGTTGAGGAACTCGGTCAACCCTCACAATTCACTCATTCACAGTCAAGTCAAGTCTTCTAAAGTCTGTAAAGAGATGTACGTCTCACCTCTGTCATTCAGCATGTATCTCTGTCGGGAGCTGACGAGTGGAACACTGAACGGGTCATCTGGGTTAAGTGTGAGAGAACAAAACGTGTTGACAAACTCTCTCAACGTCGTCGAGCAGACTACCATGTTAGCAATGGGGAACATGTTTTAGAATTCACAATCAGGGCTGTCAATCGATTAGAAAATGTAATCAAGTTAATCACAACAATAGGCTGTGATTAATCATGATTACTCACGTGTTTAAAATACTAGTAGTGAGGGAAATAATTATTTGACCCCCTGCTGATTTTGTACGTTTTGTACATCTTGGGGTCATAGTTGACTTTCCTCCTCCTCCAAACACAGCGAGTTGAGTTGATGATAAAGAGCTCGATTTTTGTCTCATCTGAGAACAACACTTTCACCCAGTCCTCCTCTGAATCATTCAGATGTTCATTGGCAAACTTCAGACGGGCCTGTACATGTGCTTTCTTGAGCAGGGGGACCTTGCGGGCGCTGCAGGTTCAGTCCATTACGGTGTCGTGTGTTACCAATTGTTTTCTTGGTGACTGTGGTCCCAGCTGCCTTGAGATCATTGACAAGATCCTCCCGTGTAGTTCTGGGCTGATTCCTCTCCGTTCTCATGTTCATTGAAACTTCACGAGGCAAGATCTTGCGTGGAGCCCCAGACTGCGGGAGATTGACAGTTATTTTGTTTCTTCCATTTGCGAATAATCACACCAACTGTTGTAACCTTCTCACCAAGCTGCTTGGCGATGGTCTTGTACTCCATTCCAGCCTTGTGCAGGTCTACAATCTTGTCCCTGACGTCCTTGGACAGCTCTTTGGTCTTGGCCATGGTGGAGAGGTTGGAATCTGATTGATTGGTTGCTTCTGTCGACAGGTGTCTTTTATACAGGTAACAAGCTGAGATTAGGAGCGCTCTCTTAAAGGGAGAGGACTAATTTGTGTGCCTCATGGACATAACCAGTATGTGGGAGCCAGAAATCTTGCTGGTTGATAGGGGATCAATACTTATTTCACTTGATCAAATGCAAATCAATTTATAACTTTTTGGAAATGTGTTTTTCTGGATTTTTGGGGGGCGGCTGTGGCTCAGTGGTAGAGCAGGTCATCCAATGATCGTAGGGTCAGCGGTTCAAATCCCGCCTCCTCCTGTCCACATTTCGAAGTGTCCTTGGGCAAGACACTGAACCCCGAATTGCTCCAATGAGCAGGCTAGCAATGTGTGAATGGGTGAATGAGAGGCCATTGTAAAGCGCTTTGGATAACAGCGCTATATACTGTAAGTGCAGTCCACTGTTGTTATTCTGTCTCTCACTGTTAAAATAAACCTACCATTACAATTATAGACTGATCATTTCTTTGTCGGTGGGCAAATGTACTAAATCAGCAGGGGATCAAATAATTATTTCCCTACCTGTATTTACGTGTATTTTTGGGGTTGAGATGAAACAGCCTACGTACATGTGTGGTAGAGTAAAGAAATGCATCACAAATTAGTAGCCCATCATTCAGATTCAGGGGCTGGAGCCAGGCTTGTTATAGAAATCAGTGTTTTTTTTTGTGTTTTTTTTTACTCAACTTGCTTCGGTGGAAAGACATAATTAATCATATTACCGAAAGTGACACCTAAATTCCTCCCATAATTCCAAACACGAGTGTTTACCTGGCTGAATTACTGCATGTGAAACGCAGATTTATCACATGCCTTTCGGTAATTCAGCTTAAGAACTTAAGTACAGCTTAAGAACAAAGGTCCGACTTATATAGCAGCAATGTGAAATCAGTGCTGTTATATGGTTCTGAATGCTGGCGGGTAACATCACACCACATGAAAAAGGTGGATGCCTTCCATAATGGATGCCTCAGGAACATCTGCCGCATCTTCTGGCCCGAGAGGACCTCAAATGAAGAGCTGCACAGGAAGACCAAACGCAACAGCATTGTGCTTGAGATCAAACGCCGCCGAATTCGATGGCTGGGGCACGTGTTCAGAATGGAGCAGGACCGAATCCCAAAGGTCGCACTACGATGGAGTCCAGCAGGGAAGAGGAAGCAGGGTCGGCCCAAAACAACCTGGCAGGGAACTGTGATGGCTGAGCTGAAGGAGATGAACCTTACATGGGGCGAGGCGCGAAATTAAGCACAAGATGTCCCATCCGGGACGAAGAGGATTAAACTGTCCCGTCTCCCCGGGCTCCGGACCGGCTGGCCTGTCCTCCCACACTGACCTCCGACCCCCCCGATGACGTCAGTAATCCAGCCAGGTAAACTCGTGTTTGGAATTATGAGAGAAAGTCGGGCTCAATTTTGGTAATATGATACATTTTCGTTAACGCGCTACAGTTTCCAGATTAATCGTGAGCGTTAACGTGTTACGTTGGCAGCCCTAATCACAATATATTCTTCTGTACATGCGTGCTAGATGATATGTAAACAAAATGACTGGGCATAATTGGGTGAGGTCAGAGGTCAGAGGGCCTAACCTCTGAGGCGGAGGCGCGTGGGCAGGCTGTAGTACACCTCCTCCACGTGCAGGTGAAGCGCCCGGTAGAACTCCCGACACGCCTCCTCGCCTTTCCCCTGCAGGTGCGCCAGGAGCTCGGCCAATCGGATGCAGGTGGGCACATCCAGGTCCCTGAACTGGACAGGACGACACAGGGAGTTATTAAAAACGAACAGAACACAACTTCAACCTTGAGGAACATGAATGAGGTACAATGAATAACGATTATCAACAAAGGTATTAAAGTGTTCAGCACTAAATACATGTACTAACATTTCGCAGTACTGTATGTTTAGATTTTTCCGTCTACCGTAATGGTAAATGGTAAATGGACTGCACTTATATAGCGCTTTTCCACCTTAGTGGCACTCAAAGCGATTTTCAATGGCCTCTCATTCACCCATTCACACACACATTCACACACCAATGGCGGTAGCTGCCATGCAAGGTGCTAACCTGCTCATTGGGAGCAATTTGGGGTTAGGTGTCTTGCTCAAGGACACTTCGACATGTGGACAGTTGGAGCTGGGATTCGAACCACTGACCCTTCGATCACTGAACGACCCGCTCTACCAACTGAGCTACAGCCGCCCCTGAGGGGGAAGGTGACCGACTGCGTGTGGAAAGGGGGTCGTCTCTAGATCAGTGCAGGACAGACTTACTCTGGTGGCCTCCTTGTCTGTGAGGATCTGTGGGTAGATCCTGTTGAGCTGGAGGATCAGTTTGTCCACCAGCTCTGTGTCCAGTCTCCTGTCGGCCTTCAGGAACCTGCTGTCCTCCAGCAGCTGGGCGTGGAAGGTGTCTGGCAGCCGGGCAGAGATAATACATCAACTGTATGGTTACACAAGCATGCATCTGCAGTGTAAGTATAGACTATGGGCCGTATAGAGAGAGGTGGGTACAGTAGGCTATTTACTGTAAACAAAAAAGTAGAAGGGCAATGAATGAATAAATGCCTACAAATTAGTCGATAAAGTTACAGTGAACTCAACACGTCAAATAAGTTGAGGTTTGGGTAGACTATGCATTTGATGCACGGCTGCATGAGAGCATTTCAGGCGTCAGATATCTCCTCAGTCTGATCTCGATCCCCGTGGCTCTGGGATGGGTCAGTGTGTGGCAGCGCGTGACCTTTATGTAACATCCCGGTCAGGAAGCTCGCGCGCGTTTCCGAACGGAAAGAATGATGCGTGACCATAGACATGTCTATGTGCGTGACGACAAGTTATAAATGGAGGACTGGTAACTACAATACTTTTCTTTACAAGACCGGCAGCAAAAAACAAGGTTTGGGCGAAGTTGCTCGTCTTTCATTGCTGCCAAGACGCGAAGACAAGGAAGCCCTGACTGCTCCACTGTCAAAGCGCCGTTCTCTTTATGTTCGAACGAGCGAGAGCATGGGGACGTGCTGTCAAGTAATAAAGACGTAACATATGGATCTATCTGTGACAAATCTAAATATACGAAGTAAACAACTAACCTCCCATTGTAATCCTGACTCCCCTCCGTCCTTTGTTTGGCCACTCCCCTTGAGGTCGTCAAACGTGACCGTGGGAGGGGCCTAAGTTTCACAGGAAGTGGCAGATGTAGGCTAGGCTTCTTAATAAAGCTCTGGATTGGATTCTATTTTTGGCCATTCATATTGCATTTCAATGGCTATTATTGAACCTTGACCTGAAATGACGCCCACACCACGAAAGCGAAATCAAAACTTGAAAAATGATGCTGTGACATTTATTAGATATCTCCCGTTGACATACCTTGTGTGGCGCGAATCAAATTTGATCAATTATCTCAATTTACAGTGAACTACAGTAAAATAGATACTCTGACAATTAATAGACTACACGAACAATAAGAAAATGTAACCGTTTAATGACAAGTACAACAACATAAAACTGAAGTTAACATTAATTTTCTCATAAGTCGGAACAGAGACACACATTAGCTATGAGATGTGTACCTTCCTGTTGGCAGAATGCATTTTTAATGGGCACATGTTTGATCTACAGTAGCATCTACAGACTCATGAAGAGAATGAGAATTATTACTTTGGTATCAATATACCATCATAGCCCACATCATCCACAGTGACATTGTATCAAATAAATACAAACACAGTGAAGATTTAGTACAAATATATAAAACACAACTAGGTTCAAGATTGTGTATAAAACGCTTTTATAAGACAATTACATTAGCACACATAAATGTTGATTTCACTTCTACCTACTGCTTTCAAATTGCACTTACAGTTTGAACAGTAACCCCAAATGTAACTTTTTGTTGCAAACAAAACAGACAAAATGGCACTGTAGTTTTGTATATCTTAAATTCCTCGGTTTCCTTAAGATTTTTAGGATGTTAAAGATTTTAATAAAATAGAACTTCATTGAAAAACTGAGAATAAATAAGTGTTTGCATTTCTCCTACAGCCACAAACATTTTCTGAACGATTCTACTAACTAGGTAACCAAACCTAGTTAATCACTTATGGTATCCAAAACCTGATCATTTGATCATCAACCCTGAAATTGCAGTTCTGCATGCATGCAAAGACTAGACATGTCACATAATTCACCACAATAGCTATCATGTTCAGTCATCCAGTCTCTAATGCCTGACCACAAAACCGACTCCTCTTAATTGATCTCAGACATACCTGTATGAAATACTGTTACCGTCTACTCAAGGCACAACTTGTCACTACTAAGGCCAAAAGGTGACAAAGGCTATAAAACATTGTCCTCCTGAAGCTCCGCACATTCTTCTAACCTCCATGTTTTTCAATTGTTAAACACTGTCAAAATTCTTGGAGAGAAAACGGACATTTCATCCAATATCTTGCAGGGAGTTTCCGTATGCGGGCCCATTGTAAATTAGCTCCAGGTGGAGCAAGTCACTTTAGTTCCTATGGCAACGTAGATCCCTCCAATATGAAATAAATATTCTGAACACATATACTTACCTTGAAAATTAAGTTATGGATCTAGCAGTTACTTACACATGCAAATAATGTAAAAATAATAATATTCTAGTTAATAAAACATTGAAATGAACATCACAAAGGTAACAGAAGCGACATAATAACATCTCATGAAGTTCACTAAGGCGTCACAAGCATAAGTCAGACACAGAACAGGTAATAAAAGTGCGCAGTCATGGCGAGGAGCAGGAGTCATGGCGAGGAGCAGGAGTCATGGCGAGGAGCAGGAGTCATGGCGAGGAGCAGGAGTCATAGCGAGGAGCAGGAGTCATGGCGTGGAGCAGGAGCCGGAGTCATAGGGTGGAGCAGGCGTCATGGCGTGGAGCAGGAGTCATGGCGAGGAGCAGGAGTCATGGCGAGGAGCAGGAGTCATGGCAAGGAGCAGGAGTTATGGCGTGGAGCAGGAGTCATGGCGAGGAGCAGGAGTCATGGCGAGGAGCAGGAGTTATGGCGTGGAGCAGGAGTCACGGCGTGGAGCAGGCGTCATGGCGTGGATCAGGCGTCATGGCGTGGAGCAGGCGTAGTCAGAGAAGGTTCCTGATTATAGCCATGGACTGAGGATCATGGCTGCAGAGGGAGGCTGATCACAGTGGGGAGTCAGGGTTCATTACCCATGAGCACTTGCGTCCTGCAGCCGCACTTACGGACCAAACTCCAGGGAAATGAATGTTGGTCTTTAAGATCAGTGGTGTGTGTGTTTCTGTTAATGTTGGTCTTTCAGATCAGTGGTGTGTGTGTGAGTGTGTGATCAGAGGTGTGTTTGTGGTATGTGTGTGTGTTTCTGTAGAGTCACTGGCAGGGTGGCCCACCACCACGAGGGAAGATACTGGAGTAACTGTCGTCAAGGTGACAGGTGTCCTGTCACACACACACTGTGATGGACTCTGCTTGATTAAATTACTGCAAAAGAGAGATAAAACAAAATCACATTAAAAAATCACAAAATAATCACTTATTTAGTTAGTTTTCATTAGATGAAATCACATGGTCGGAGAGGTGAAGTTGAGGGTGAGAGAAGGTGGTTTACGTGAGTGAGAGAGTTAGGTGGTGGAGGGTCCGTGCAACGCAAATGGCTCCAGGAAACACCGGCTCCGGAAACATGCAGGTTAGATGGGTGTTAGTCACTGGACTGTGACACAAAGTGATGGAGGGATTGGCTTGTGTTTGCATGGAAGGATGCGGGAGGTTGATGAGAGAGAGAGAGAGAGAAAGAGAGAGAGAGAGAGAGAGAGAGAGCAGAGGGAGGTAGCACAGTTTAGGCTTGGTCATCGATTTAAAACTTTGTCATTAAAACACTCACTCACTTAAAGATAACCTGTAAACTACTGTTAGAACTCATGCCAATTTTTCAGTAACCAACTAGGGCTGAGTACTGGCAAGGAACTCATGATACGATACGCATCACCATGCATATGATACAATACATATTGCGATACACATAATTTACTGAAAATTGTAAAATACAGCTGAATATACAACTCCATCCCCCGCTCCCTGGAGGTGATTCTGAGGGCGGAGGGAATGGAAGGACATTTTAAATCCATTTAAAACATGAATAATGTATCTATGACTGAATCATGTATATATATGACAGAATTCTATCCTTAATTTTCTATATCTATATATATTCTCTGTCTTGTTCTGTATATTTTCTTTATGCAAAAAAATATATATATATTTTTTTTCTTTCTTTTTTTACTGTATCGATACTGTACAGTGGAAAATCGATACAGTATCGCAGACATTTTTTTTCTTTTCGTTATTGCTTTTATTGCACAGCCCTGTAACAAACCCAGCTTTGGTCTTCCATCTATCTCTGAAAGTGCAACAAAAGGCTTAAACTCTGCACCTCAAACAGCACTATAGGTACCAGCCATAGGAACACGTACCCAGATGGCCGGCCAGACATCAAAGCAAAGTTAACATGTGTCATCTCACAGAACTCCATCCTCTTCCAGCTAAAGTACACTTGGTCTAGAAGACATCCCTGAATAGTTATCATCCCTGAGTAGCTGACCGGTCAGTAAACCCCTGAGAGACAGACCCCTAGCTGCCAGAATACCTTCCTTCCACAGCCTGACAGGCTGCTAGCTTCAAGTCACCCATTATTACGGAGAGAGAGGTCAGTTCCACGCTCCCAAACACACACAGCCTCCCAACCACACACAGCTAACCTAGCAGCCTACCATCAACACACAGCTAGCCTACCAGCCTCCCAACCACACACAGCTAGCCTAGCAGCCTACCATCAACACACAGCTAGCCTACCAGCCTCCCAACCACACACAGCTAGCCTACCAGCCTCCCAACCACACAGCCTCCCAACAACACAGCTACCTACCAGCCTCCCAACCACACACAGCTAGCCTACCAGCCTCCCAACCACACACAGCTAGCCTACCAGCCTCCCAACCACACACAGCTAGCCTACCAGCCTCCCAACCACACACAGCTAGCCTACCAGCCTCCCAACCACACACAGCTAGCCTACCAGCCTCCCAACCACACAGCCTCCCAACAACACAGCTACCTACCAGCCTCCCAACCACACACAGCTAGCCTACCAGCCTCCCAACCACACACAGCCTCCCAACCACACACAGCTAGCCTACCAGCCTCCCAACCACACACAGCCTCCCAACCACACACAGCTAGCCTACCAGCCTCCCAACCACACAGCCTCCCAACAACACAGCTACCTACCAGCCTCCCAACCACACACAGCTAGCCTACCAGCCTCCCAACCACACACAGCCTCCCAACAATACAGCTAGCCTAGCCTCCCAACCACACACAGCTAGCTTAGCAGCCTACCATCAACACGCAGCTAGCCTACCAGCCTCCCAACCACACACAGCTAGCCTACCAGCCTCCCAACCACACACAGCTAGCTGAGCAGCCTACCATCAACACACAGCTAGCCTTCCAGCCTCCCAACCACACACATCTAGCCTACCAGCCTCCCAACCACACATAGCCTCCCAACAACACACAGCTAGCCTACCAGCCTCCCAACCTCACACAGCTAGCCTAGCAGACTACCATCAACACATAGATAGCCTAGCAGCCTAGCATCAACACACAGCTAGCCTACCAGCCTCCCAACCACACACAGCTAGCCTAGCAGCCTACCATCAACACACAGCTAGCCTACCAGCCTCCCAACCACACACAGCTAGCCTAGCAGCCTCCCAACCACACACAGCTAGCCTAGCAGCCTCCCAACCACACACAGCTAGCCTAGCAGCCTCCCAACCACACACAGCTAACCTAGCAGCCTCCCAACCACACACAGCTAGCCTACCAGCCTCCCAACCACACACAGCTAGCTGAGCAGCCTACCATCAACACACAGCTAGCCTTCCAACCTCCCAACCACACACATCTAGCCTACCAGCCTCCCAACCACACATAGCCTCCCAACCACACACAGCTAGCCTACCAGCCTCCCAACCACACACAGCTAGTCTAGCAGCCTCCCAACCACACACAGCTAGCCTACCAGCCTCCCAACCACACACAGCTAGCCTACCAGCCTCCCATCAACACACAGCCTCCAAACCACACATAGCCTCCCAACCACACACAGCTAGCCTACCAGCCTCCCAAACACACACAGCCTCCCAACAACACACAGCTAGCTTTCCAGCCTCCCAACCACACACAGCTAGCCTACCAGCCTCCCAACCACACACAGCCTCCCAACAACACACAGCTAGCCTACCAGCCTCCCAACCAGCAGAACAGGTTCCCTGAGCTGAGCTAGCATCATGCTACATAGCCGTTAGCAACATTAGCATGCCTCCCCGGTGACATGCCGAGACACAGAGGGACCATGCAGGAGCAGCTCAGCCTCAGCAAAGCATGATGGGAGGTTACACACAGAGGGGTGAGAGGTCAAAAGGCTACAGTAGGTCTTGTGCTTCTCGCCGCAGAGAACCACGCGGGGGATGGGGGGCTCCCATGATGCTGTGGGGCAGGCCCGACGAGGGGGGGCGTGTCTCAGACTCACGTGGTGGTTGGCTGTTCCTTTGCCCTTGGAGGAGGGTTTTCCCCGGGCGCCCGCCCCCGTGGCGCCGCCGCTGCGCCTGGCCTGCTCGTGGTCGAACTCCAGGTCCTCCAGGCGCTGCGTCAGCGCCAGCTTCTGCTGGATGGCCATGCGCAGCAGCGAGTTCAACGTCTTCTTCTCGTCCTCCGCCGCCGCCAGCTGCCTCTGCATGTCGTCCAGCTGGGTCACATACTCGTCACAGCTATATTTGGGGAAGGATGGGGAGTGTGTGTGTGTGTGTGTGTGTGTGTGTGTGTGTGTGTGTGTGTGAGAGAAAATGGGAGAGTGTGTGTGTACATGAAAGAGAGAGAGAGAGAGGGAAAGAACAATGTCAAACTGGATGCACCCAAAAAAGAGAAAATGACTAAAATAACTCCATCCAGCAGGTGGCGCTGATCCTCTGTTGTAGCTATAGTGGTCCGCCATCCTGTGTTTTCTCCATTCTGTCGTCACTGCATTTTTCAGATGCTGACATGAGGAAGCTGCCAGCAGTCTTCCAATCGCTCCACTGTTACATCAGACAACTCCCACAATGCCCAGCTTCTCACACACACGCGTTGGCTCTGCCGCAGACCAGACTACACAGACTCCCCAGTAAGCTAGAATCTCATTGGTGCAGCTCTCACATATAACTAGAATGATCCAACCAAATGCTAACTAATGCTAAATGTCTTATTCATTCAAAGCCATGTGGAATGTGGACTATATGAAAGAAAGCACAATGGGCTGGAGATCATTTCTGTTCTCAAATCATCCAATCAGAGAGCGCTGGTTAGCGTGGGCGTTTCCCCCGCGTCTTACCGCGTGGCGAACATGGCGCGCAGCGAGGTGAAGGTGGCGGCGTCTTCCTTCAGCGCCTTGAGCTCGTTGCGCAGCTTCAGCATGGTGTCCTTCACCATGGCCTTCTCGTTGTCGTACTTGCTCTTCAGGTTGGCCAGCGCCACCTCGGCCGTCTGTGGGGGGGGTGGGCGGAGTTATCCGCTTCCGTTATTCCCATGAAACACTAACCACACTTGTGGCAACGTTACCAACTGACACACACAGTGCTCTCTGCAAACATATACGCACCAAACACACACACATTCACACTTGAATGTAGCTTGCACCCAAACACACATTCTCCTAACCCCCCCCTGCCTCCAGCTGACCTGTTTGTTGGCCTTGAGGACGGTGCGCAGCGTGGCGATCTGCTCCCTCTTGGTGCTCAGCAGGGACTTGAGCTTGAGGATCTCCCCCATGAACGCCTCCTTGTCCTTGTCGGCCACCGTGCCCAGCTCCAGGGACGCCAAGCGCTGGCGGGACAGCTCCGTGGTCCGGTCCACCGCCTGCTGCAGGTGGCGCACCTGGTCCCGGATGATGGCCACCAGGTTGTAGATGTTCATGGGCTCCGCGCGGGGCTCCGGGGCGTCGGCCGCCGCGGCGTCCACCTTCCCGGGTTCCGAGTCGGGGACGAGTCCGTTGGCGATGAGGACCGGCGACGACCTCCGACCCCTCCCGTCGCGGCCGCGCCGCCCCACGCTGGCCCGCCCCTCCTTGTAGTAGTCCAGCATGACGCGGTTGGGCGTCTCGTTGTTGCACATGCACACGTGGTTGTAGAGGTTGGCCAGCTCCTCGCTGAACGCCGTCAGCTCGTCCTGCGCCACGTTCAGGCTGCCCAGCGACTCGCCCGCCTCCGCGCTGACGGCGCTCAGCTCCTTCCCCAGCCGCGCCGCCTCCTCCCGCTCCGAGCGGCCGCTCCTCTCCAGCGACGCCAGCGCCTCGCTCAGCTCGCGCACCTGGCCCTCCAGGCGCGCCCGCTCCTCCTCGGACCGCGCCCGGCACTCCCGGTACTCCGCCTCCAGCGCCTTGAGCTCCTGACGCAGCTCGCTGGCCTCTGCCACCGCCACCGTGTACTTGCAGCGCAGGATCTCGGGCCCGTCGATGTCCAGCTCGTAGTAGTCGTCGGCGGCGTCGCCGCTGTCGCGCTCCTTCTCCGTGTCCAGCGCCGAGTGGCGCTCCTTGCTGGCCTGGAGCTTGCGCATGGCGCTCAGGTTCTCGCTGAGGCGCCCCACCGCCTCCTGCTGCTCCGACAGCGCCCCCCGGGCCTGCTCCACCTGCCTCTGGGCGTCCTGCAGCGACGAGGACAGAGACGCCTTGTCCCGCTCCGCCTGGGGGGAGGGGACACACGGGGAGAGGACACGGAGAGGGGACACAGGGAGGGGACACAGGGAGGTCATAAGGCAGCAGCATCCACAAACACTCCCTTTTCAGATGGGGCTTAGTTCATACCATGGTACCCACTTCTAACCAACATGCTTTTTAATGCTTGTTTAGCTGGTATCGTGAAAAAGTACAGGCCCAAATAGCACTAGAATGCAAAATAACTAAATATTACAAGAGAACATATCATAGCTTATATCATCAGCTAAATGACTGTAAATACAGTAGACAACCGACCACCAATGACATATAATCTGCATATGCTTCAACAGGTATCCTATCAGAAGTAATCGTCCGTGTTTGGAAGGTTCCATGAATGAGTGTTTGTAGGTCAATCATAATCAATCTCAGCAAGTCAATAAACAGCATTTCAAAGAGCTTGATGGGCTTCTCAGCCACAAGGCCGAACACAGCCCACTGCTACACATGACTCTGTTCACAGCTCTCTCCTCCAAATCCTTTAAACATATTAAAAACCCCTCAGCACATATTTATCTTGACACACCAAACACCCCGGATTCACACACCAAACACCTCGGCTTCTGGGAATCAATGTGGCTCTCAGCCCATGTTTCTATTCATCTATTCACGTTTATTTCACCATGTAAGTTCAGCTCTTCAATCACCCAACCAAGGAGAGACATGTATGGGTTAATGAAGGCCTCACTAGGGTCAACCGGGTTTAACTGCCGACTAGGACTTTACACAGCAGCTTTGCTGCACTTGAATACTGCTTCTTCCTGTATTTCTTAATACAGTAATAAGCAGGTATAGTAATGATATAGTATAGTAACTTAAGCAGGCACTTAAGCAAAGGTATTAAGTAACGGTATTTTCAGCATTTGCCAAACTATGAGTTTTAATATGTGTAAATTGATGTGCTGTTGCTTTTTTTTTAATTTTTTTGTCTGAAACTGTGCTGCCATCTTTGATATCTCTCTTGAAAAAGAGATTTTAAAATGTCAATGAGACAAACCTGGTGAAATAAAGGTTAAATAAAACAACTAAACGAATATCCATCAGTAACGGTGTGAGGGTTTAGTGATCCGTCAACAGGGTGGGTGAACCACTGCTCATCCAGGGTGAACCACTGCTCATCCAGGGTGAACCACTGCTCATCCAGGGTGAACCACTGCTCATCCAGGGTGAACCGCTGCTCATCCAGGGTGAACCACTGCTCATCCAGGGTGAACCGCTACTCATCCAGGGTGAACCACTGCTCATCCAGGGTGAACCACTGCTCATCCAGGGTGAACCACTGCTCATCCATGTACTGTATTTTACTTGATTTCTTATCTTTATCTTTTATTGTGTTTTTCATCTTATTTTCCTGCTTTTTGTTCATGTTATGTCTATTTTTATGTGAAGCACTGTTGTGAAGCACTCTGGGCTGTATTTATTTGTATGAAAGGTGCTATACAAATAAAGTTGTATTATTAGTATTACTGTCATACCTGCATGAGCTGCTGCTTGAGCTTCTGGATCTCTGAGATGTTGAGCTCGCTCAGCAGGTCGTCCACCAGGCTGGGGGCGGGCCGGCCGCCGCCCGTCCCGGTCAGGCCGTTCTCCAGCCCGCGGAGCGGCTCGCCGTTGTGGGCGGGGTCCTCGCCCAGCCTGAGGCCGTCCAGGGACACGTCGAGGGCGGGGCTGAGGCAGAGGCCGTCGCCGATGGTCATGTAGTGGGAGAGCTCCTTGCGCAGAGCCGCCTTCTGCTCGCGCTCCGTCTTGACCGTCTCCAGGGCCTCGGTCAGCTGGCGCTCGGCGATCTCCCGGAGCTGGACCGCCTCCTCCAGCTGGCTGTGGAGACACTGGGCGTCCTCCTCCAGACGGCAGATCTCGTGCTTCAGGCCCTCGAACTCCACCTGAGGACGGGACAGCGCAGGGTCAGCTGGCACCAACCAAGGGTTTATTTAGAAATAAAGACAGATCCTGTCCCAGTCCCAGTCATAGTCCCAGCTCCAGTCCCAGCTCCAGTCCCAGTCCCAGCCCTAGTCCCAGCCCTAGTCCTAGTCCTAGTCCTAGTCCCAGTCCTAGTCCCAGTCCCAGCCCTAGTCCCAGCCCTAGTTCCAGCTCTAGTCCCAGTCTCAGCTCCAGTCCAAGCTCCAGTCCCAGCTCCAGTCCCAGCTCCAGTCCCAGCCCTAGTCCCAGTCCCAGCCCTCTCACCTGGCTCTGTCTCAGCAGGGAGACCTGCTTCTGGAGGGAGATGTTCTCGTCCTCCAGCTCGCTGTAGTCCTGCAGCAGACGAGCCTCGCGCACCTTGAACTCTCTGATGTCATCACGCAGCTGAGCACGCTGCAGCTCCACCAGCTCCGAGCTCTACACACACACACACACACAGACAGACAGAGACAGAGAGACAGAGACAGAGAGACAGACAGAGAGAGACAGACAGAGAGACAGACAGACAGAGAGAGAGAGGGAGATAGACACAGATAGATATTAGCACACATGAACACTTCAAAAGGCAAAAACAGAACAGTGATACAAGTTATCCCTCTCTCTGTCCCTCCCCCCCCCCCCCCCCCCCCTCTCTCTCTCTCTCTCTCTCTCCCTCCCTCTCCCTCTATCTCAACCCTGTTGGGCACACACACACACACACACACACACACACACACCCCCCCACGCGCTTCCCTGGGGCCCCACCTCTCTGGTCTCCAGGGCGAGGGTGGCTAGGCGCTCGTTCTCCGCCTGGGCCCCGGCGAGGGCGTCCCTGGTCAGGCGCAGCTCGCTCTGCAGGTCCAGGACCCGGCGCTGGTACTGGGCCTCCTTGCTGGCCGACTCCAGGATCAGAGACTCCTCCCGGCTCTCCCCGTCCGCCGCCACCTTGCGGTGGGTGGAGTAGGCGTGGCCAAACGCCTGGAGGGACACGGGAGGACGGAGGACATGCTGGTTAGCACACAGTATGGAGGACAGGATGGACAGAACACAGTATGGAGGACAGAATGGACAGAACACAGTATGGAGGACAGGATGGACAGAACAGGGGCACAGGTATATGAGCTAGTAAAACAGGGAGAGAGAGAGAGAGAGAGAGAGAGAGAGACAGAGATAGAGAGAGAGAGAGGGAGAGAGAGAGAGGAGACAGAGAGAAAGACAGAGAGATAGGGAGAAGGAGACAGAGAGAGAGGGGAGGGAGACAGAGAGAAAGAGAGAGATAGAGAGATAGAGACAAGGATACAGGGAGAGGGAGACAGAGATAGAGAGGGAGGGAGACAGAGAGAGATAGAGAGAGATAGAGAGGAGACAGAGAGAGAGAAAGAGAGAGAGAGACAGAGAGAGTGAGAGAGAGAGAGGGAGGGAGACAGAGAGAGAGAGAGAGAGAGAGAGAGAGAGAGAGAGAGAGACAGACAGAGAGAGGGAAAACCCCGGACCAGTATTAGTACCAGACCAGTGTTATTGACCACGTGGGTGTTTTTGTGCACGGTCATAATGCCATGGTCTGTCGAGTGTGAACAACACACCTCAAATTAACGCCAGGCTGAAGAACACAGGCATGAGCAGTACTCTGTTTAGTGTGCTACACCATGCTGCACTACCGCCGGGTTAAAGGTCAAGAAAGACAGGCCTGTGAGATCATCATTGGCTGGTTAAAATGGCTGCCTGAGAATTCTTATGCCAGACTCTCACCGCCAGGCCTATACAACACGCGGATCCCCTCACTGCATCTCTGCGGCACGCTCTTTGCCAACTGGTGATGTAACAGACCCCGACCCCCCGTCCAGAACGCCCCCCCCCACAGCCCACCCTCTGGAGAAAGGGCTCTCCTACACTCTGCTCTCCTCCTCCACACTGTCCATTCAGAACTAGCCTCTCCTCCCCTGCCCTCAGTAAACACTGATTAGCATTTCAGGCTAGCCTGTGACCAGGCCCGGGGTTGAGTGAGGATAAGCACTAATAAGGCTACATTTGAGCCCTTTCGTTGGTACTGCTGCTGGAGACGCAGTGTTGGTGTGCACTAATAGCTGAATGCACCTCAGGGAAAAAGAGCAACCAAAATCACAAGGGCGAGACGTACTGCAGTAAAACCGCCAGATGTCTGGACGGAACGAGGCAGACGAACAGACGTAGACAGACAGACAGACGGTCAGGAAGAGGAAGTATGGCAGCCAACCAGAGACAGCTGCGCAGGAGTCACCAACACAGCTCGCGCCACAAACAGAAACTGAAAGCGAAAGATTCACCTCAGAGCAGCGAGCAGTCTCTCAGAGAGACACAAACACAAAGACACTCGGGTTAGACGAGGAGCCCATCAGCCCGGTCCCAGGATGAGAGAACACTGCGGTCACACTACAGTCCAGACATCAACATGGCCAAGATTTGGGGAAATACGCTTGTTTTCCATCTTCCCTGGGGTTAGACGAGCAGTATGAAGCATTTTCAACTCTTGTGTGTGCAATATGGAGTGGCGAGACCTGGACCGATTAGCCTAGCTTCATTACTAGCCATTCACTGGTACCAGGTTAGGCCGATTAGCCTTCTTTCCAAATGTCACAAATTAAAGTTATGGACGGTGTATCTAGATACGAGCTAGTCTATTGTAGCATCTAACTATGTAACTATGTATTTCCCCAAATCTTGGCCATGTCCTTTAAAGCTAAAATGAAGCCATGTGGTTGCAGAATAAAATGTAGCCTAGCGATGCATACTGCTCACAACCTGTGAGTCGATTTCTACCAGCGCTGCCTCCATCTTCCTGCTGTGGCCGACTGACTCTACACAACACTACTTGTGAATGGAGAGGGAGAAACTTCTGGACTGTAGGCCCACATTTTGGCACTGATTCTCCATTCTTTGGGTTTACTTGTTCCGTCACCCTCAGCCTAGCTAACCTTCACTCGCCACTCCCACAGGCTACCCACTCACCATGAGATCACCTCTATAGGTACGCTCCTTTAAATATCAATCCTCTTTCCTTCTGCTACAGTCCACGTGTTGACCTGGATTTAGTGTGGCAGGATGTATCTCTACAACCCCCAGGTGCCCGGCGTTCAGGCCGACGGAGTGGTCACGCACACACAGACACGGGCCTGGTCACGGACACACAGACACGGGCTTGGTCACGCACACACAGACAAGGGCTTGGTCACGGACACACAGACACGGGCTTGGTCACGCACACACAGACAAGGGCTTGGTCACTGACACACAGACACGGGCCTGGTCACGGACACACAGACACGGGCCTGGTCACTGACACACAGACACGGGCCTGGTCACTGACACACAGACACGGGCCTGGTCACGGACACACAGACACGGGCCTGGTCACGCACACACAGACACGGGCCTGGTCACGGACACACAGACACAGGCCTGGTCACGGACACACAGACACGGGCCTGGTCACGGACACACAGACACGGGCCTGGTCACGCACACACAGACACGGGCCTGGTCACGCACACACAGACACGGGCCTGGTCACGGACACACAGACACGGGCCTGGTCACTGACACACAGACACGGGCCTGGTCACTGACACACAGACACAGGCCTGGTCACTGACACACAGACACGGGCCTGGTCACGGACACACAGACACGGGCCTGGTCACGCACACACAGACACGGGCCTGGTCACGGACACACAGACACGAACCCATGCACTGACATGACAGGGCCTGTATCTGAAGAAGACCTACATGTGTTGTAGGTAAACAGGAGAAGTCATGTCAGCAACAGCTGTGAGTCAGGTCTGGTTAAGCCTTCTCTTTACAGCCTCCTGACTCTCTGAGCCCACCCAATCCCTGCTCTCCAAAACATAAACACTTCTCTGTTGACTTTTACTAGGCAGGCAGACAGGTGTTTCTCATCTGGTACCAGGCAGGCAGACAGACAGACAGACAGACAGACAGGCAGACAGACAGGTGCTTCCCATCTAGTACTAGGCAGAGAGACAGACAGGTGTTTCTCATCTGGTACTAGGCAGGCAGACAGACAGGTGTTTCTCATCTGGTACTAGGCAGGCAGGCAGACAGACAGTCAGACAGACAGGTGTTTCTCATCTGGTACTAGGCAGGCAGGCAGGCAGGCAGGCAGACAGACAGACAGACAGGTGTTTCTCATCTGGTACTAGACAGGCAGACAGACAGGTGTTTCTCATCTGGTACTAGACAGGCAGACAGACAGGTGTTTCTCATCTGGTACTAGACAGGCAGACAGACAGGTGTTCCTCATCTGGTACTAGGCAGGCAGGCAGGCAGACAGACAGACAGACAGACAGGTGTTTCTCATCTGGTACTAGACAGGCAGTCAGACAGGTGTTTCTCATCTGGTACTAGGCAGGCAGGCAGGCAGACAGACAGACAGACAGACAGGTGTTTCTCATCTGGTACTAGGCAGGCAGACAGACAGGTGTTTCTCATCTGGTACTAGGCAGGCAGACAGACAGGTGTTTCATATCTGGTACTAGGCAGGCAGGCAGGCAGGCAGGCAGGCAGGCAGACAGACAGGTGTTTCTCATCTGGTACTAGGCAGGCAGGCAGACGGGTGTCTCTCATCCCCATCAGATGGACCTCACCTGTCTGAGCCCACAGCCACCTACCTGCCCAGGGCTCCATGAGAACACAAACCCAACATAAACACAAGGATGGCGTGAAGTTCAGATGGGGGTCAGGTTTGGGTTACTCATCAAGTTCTGCTGGGGGTCAGGTTTACTCTGCGTACGAGGCGACTGGTGTGTTCACTGTTCCTCCACAGCGAGCCTCATAGAGGGTCTGTTTAGAAGGAGTGTGTGTGAGTGTTGATATGACAGGGAGGAGAACAGCGAAGCCGTAGTCTGTGGTAGGCCGGGTCGCCTGCTGTTTCCTGGTCCTCTCTCTCTCTCTCTTGTCTTTAAGATTCCAGAGAGAGAGAGAGAGAGCAAACAGAGAAAATCTCCATATCAACAAGCAAAGATGAATTCATTATTGACCCAAAGCCTGTTGGGGAACAAACACCAGAGTGCTTGAGCGCTTGTCTCCAGAGTTTGGGGATTGGGGGGTTGGGTAGTGAGTGGGTTTTGGGGAGTTACTCCATGTCCAGACTGGATGTGGCTGGGGGTGAGGGGTGGGTAGTGATGTGGTTTTGGGGACTGAGGGGTGGGTAGTGATGTGGTTTTGGGGAGTAACTCCATGTCCAGACTGGATGCGAGAGCGCCATAGAGCGTCAGTTCTCCCGTGAGAAGAAGCCTGGCTGCATATTTCCATTCTGGTAGCCAAGCCTCTCTGCTCCTCTGCCCTTTATTCAGGCGTGCGCTCGTGGCTCGATGGATAAACAGACCAGACGCCGATTCAGGCGCTGCGGGGCGCGAGCCGCCCTCGGAGCTCCAGAACGCCACACTGCCGGGGTGAACGGTCACCCTGGTTAACACGGGGTGCCGGAACTGGTCAACATGGGGCTCCGAAAGGAAACTAGCATGTGCTTCACGGCGTTTCGTGTCCAATCTGAACCCGGCGTTCAGTGGTGTTGTAGTTTTGGGATGTTAGGGGGAGTGGTTTGTGATTTTGGAGAGTTAGAGGGAGTGGTTTGTGATTTTGGAGAGTTAGAGGGAGTGGTTTGTGATTTTGGAGAGTTAGAGGGAGTGTTTCTGTGATTTTGGAGAGTTAGGAGGAGTGGTTCTGTGATTTTGGAGAGTAAGAGGGAGTGGTTTGTGATTTTGGAGAGTTAGAGGGAGTGGTTTGTGATTTTGGAGAGTTAGAGGGAGTGTTTCTGTGATTTTGGAGAGTTAGAGAGAGTGGTTCTGTGATTTTGGAGAGTTAGGAGGAGTGGTTTGTGATTCTGGAGAGTTAGGGGGAGTGGTTTGTGATTTTGGAGAGTTAGGGGGAGTGGTTTGTGATTCTGGAGAGTTGGGAGTGGTTGTTCTGTGATTTTGGAGAGTTAGGAGGAGTGGTTCTGTGATTTTGGAGAGTTAGGAGGAGTGGTTCTGTGATTTTGGAGAGTTAGAGGGAGTGGTTCTGAGTTAGGGAGAGTGGCTTGTGGTTTTGGGGACTGGGAGAGAAGGTGGTTCAAAGGCAGAATGGGAAAGGAAATTCATGTGTTATCACACTCTCATACACGTCCCACAAGCTTTGCTCAGGGTGCCACTCCCTTCCACCCAGCTGAGCTCTGGGCCTGCCCTGCTCACAGGCTGGGCCCTTAAACCTGACTCAGAAAGAGGCAGGGACAGATCCTTAGGCCCAGTGGAAGATTAAGGCCTTAGGTAGGTAGCTAGGTAGGTAGCTAGGTGGGTAGCTAGGTAGGTAAGTAGGTAGGTACAGTAGGTAAGTAGGTAGGTAGGTAGGTGGGTAGGTACTTTTAAATTGCACCAGCTACACCAGCCACATTCAACTGATATCAATACAAAGTACAAAAGGTGAAGTATAAATACAGTATAGTACAAATGGTGCTCAGAGAGCAGAGACCTCCTCCCTAGCCCTGGTCCAGGTGGGTCTACTAGCCCTCCCTAGCCCTGGTCCAGGTGGGTCTACTAGCCCTGGTCCAGGTGGGTCTACTAGCCCTGGTCCAGGTGGGTCTACTAGCCCTCCCTAACCCTGGTCCAGGTGGGTCTACTAGCCCTCCCTAGCCCTGGTCCAGGTGGGTCTACTAGCCCTGGTCCAGGTGGGTCTACTAGCCCTGGTCCAGGTGAGTCTACTAGCCCTCCCTAACCCTGGTCCAGGTGGGTCTACTAGTCCTGGTCCAGGTGGGTCTACTAGCCCTGGTCCAGGTGGGTCTACTAGCCCTCCCTAGTCCTGGTCCAGGTGGGGACACTATTCAGGGCTGTACCCCGGTACACCGCCCTGGCAGGAACCATTCATTGCACCATTGACACCCCTCCCCACCATTACAGTATGTTCCATGAAACTCGGCCTGGTAAAACATGACCTCTGTACAGATAGACTGGACAATACAATATATATAATTAGACAGTCATGTAAACATACAGATGAGCTGTAAACATGCAGATGAGCTGCACAATCATGCCAAGCTGTTAGTGTTGTTTAGAAATGATTAGAGACATAGTTGAAAGGCTTACTCAAACAATGACTGTGTCTGGGAGTGAGGTTTACGTGTGTGAGAGACAGGCAGGCAGGCAGGCAGACAGACAGACAGACAGACAGACAGACAGACAGACAGACAGACAGACAGACAGACAGATAGATAGATAGATAGATAGATAGATAGATAGATATTACTGCATTCATCCCCCACAGGAAATTGTTGAAATAAGGAGACAACGTGATGGCTCAGAGAATACATACTAGTAGCTTTTCACTTCCCCTTATTCTCTCACACACAGTGAGACAGTGGAGGAGCAGGTCTGAATGGTTCTGTACACACAGGAAGAGATCGTCTAGGCTGTATTTTCACCTTCACAAAAATAGCCTAGATAAAAGAATGGCATAAAACTGTAAACAGAGCCCAGCGCTAACGCCATCTCTACAGACATCTGAGACTCCTGCTGTGAAAATAACCAGGCTAAGTTGAGATGGCTAGCTAATAGCTACAAGCATGACTGACTTCATTACACAGCTTACGACGCTATGGGAGAATGACGCACTTCCCAGCACATCAGGGTCAACTTATAAACAACACCTTCAAAATGGCAGAGAGGAGTAGGTTGTTGATTGATTAATGGGAGACGAATGGCTGGAGTGAGCCTGAAGTTACGTGTCCAGACAGCTCTGTCCTTCACTGTGTGCAAACAAGAACACAATGGTAGTACTAGTGCATTTAACTTAGTTAAAAACACATGACCTACTCCCAGTCTCATTCAATAATGGGTTGTCTGTGGCATGGAATCCTCTCTTGGGCAGGGATGGGTCTGAAATATGTCATTAGTGTTATTGACATCATGGGTGCAATAGGCCAAGACTGAAGATGTTCAGACAGTTTTGTGTAGCCTAAAATATATTCTCTGCAAGAACAGTAACACACAGCCTATCTGTAGCCTAAACAATGTAGGCTAATAACATGACTAATTATCAGGACATAATTATGTGGACCTAGGCAGAATCACCTTAGCCCCCACATTTGCCATTACGTTAGTTTGTGATTAAGCATAGCCGTATGGACACCTTCAAGTTGTTATTAATTTTATTTTATGCACCTTCATTACGCATGTGTAGGCCAATAATGACAGGGGAATGCTTTTGAAAGTAGGCCAAACATGAAGGAACAGCATGAGTGGAACGTTTCTTTGGGGGAGAGTAACGAGTTGAACTGATAGAAAAGTGAATTGGGCGCGCCGACTAAAAACGGACCCATTGGTATCAGACAGACGGGCTCGTGACCTCATCATCATCATCATTTTCACCTCCTTCAGCTGGTCCAACTCCCGCCGCGCGCTCTCGAACTCCGTCTCCATGTCGTCGTAGCGCTGCTGCAGCTGCTGCTTCTCGTCCAGCACCGCCAGACCGTACTCCGCCGCCTGGATCTTCTCCCGCGTCGTCTCGCTCAGCTCCCGGGACAGGCGCTCTATCTCCGCCCGGAGCCACTGCGGCCCGGACTCGGTTACGAGCGTCGCCTCGGGGTAGCCCAGGTCCTCTTCCCCAGACATCTTGGCCAAGCCGGTGTTCACGCCAACTAGCCCTACAACGATAACGGAACCCAGCCCCAGACGGTCCGCCGACAAGCCTCTAGACTAGCACGGAAAAACTCAGAGCCGTCTGTACTTGAACGGCATGACTGAGTATATTTCACTCACTTTAGGTCGTCGTTTTTTCATTAACATCAATGGTCAGCTGTCATTGGACCGATATATAGTTATAATACTTTCTTTTGTAATTGCTCCATACTCGCGTTCACTGTTTTCTTTCTTCTACCAACTTAATGGGAGTCGAAGAGGAACTAAAGCTGAGATCATCGTTTTGGAATACGGTGCGTTAGAAGTCCGTGTTGTATACTATGGGATATGTAGTTCTAATTATGAACACAATGGCCTTTTAAGACTACATTGTTGGGTAAATGAACTTCAACTACCATGGTGCTTTGCTAGAGCCTACAGTTCTCTGGGAAGAAATTTGGGGATTTGCTAAAAAAGACTAGGCTGCCACCTGGGGATACTTTGGCGACGCTACAATGAAAATCCATTTACCAAAAATGAGATGGTTCAAAATACGATGTGATGCGAGTGATTTAGAACTGATATAAAATCTTCATCTGAATAGACTTTCTCTTTGGGTGTGTCCATCTAACTGTCTAATATGCATTTGTGTTCTGTATTATGTGCACATAGACTTCACTTTAAAATTAAAAACTAGGCTATATGCAGATACAGACCACAGAGGAACCCTTTCCTGGGTGGTGAAGTTAACTTTCAGTGGTTATCTACTAGGTTTTAGAGGGATGATTCAGTTGAATCTGCTTCATCACTCCAGCTGTGTTGCCGAGGGGGCTTTTGAGTATCATGATGAAATATAGATGTAGCCTAGTTCTTAAAATAGACTCAGTGAATGCTTTCTCTCGACTTGCTCCCATTAGGCTACCATGATGGGCTTTCCCCATCTACTGGAACCTCTAATTCCAACCCCCCCTCTCCTCCCTAGTGTCTCTCCCTCTTATACTCTAAACGGGTCCTGTGGATGCCCCACCTGTCCCCTGCAGACAACCCTGGGTCCAGTAGAAACCCCCCTGACTGCTGTAAAGACCCATTGCAGCTACTAACCCTGTCTTCCTCTCTCCTCCCTAGTGTCTCCCCCTCTTGTATTATACCCAGGCTCTGGAAAGTCTGTATTATACCCAGGTCCTGGAAAGTCCTCACCTCCCCCCTATTCCCGGTCAAGATCCTACTGAGGCCCCCCTGGCTCCCGGAGGGCCCCCTGCCATCCTCGTGTCCAGCTCCATCCCACTGTGTGTCACCAGCTGTCCCTATACTCTTATTTAGGAGCTTTATGGTGTGATCCACCTAAATATCTTATTATGGACTACAGGAATAGCCAACACATAATGGCCGACCATGTAGGTAACATCTCTAACTATTTATCTACTATTTGTCTCATGATTATCCCTGATTGTCCCATGTTTACTGCTCTGTAAATGTTCCTAGCCAATCGTCTTAAACATTTTCCAGGAGCTTGCTCAATTGTCTTGAGAGAGGTCAGGGAATAATTTGGACACCTCACCTTTTCAGCCTCCGGGGTGAACTTTTTTTCTGGATCTACAATGGCCAGAAAGGCACACTAACATACTGTATACAGTACAATAACTTAACTCACACTAACACATACAATAACTTAACTCACATTTACACATACAATAACTTAACTTGCACTAACGCATACACTGTACAATAACTTAACTTGCATTAACACATACAATAACTTCAGTCGAGATCACTTTTGTCAAATTTGAACATTTATTATACAAGCGGCATAATACATGCATATGAATTTTTGGCGGTGTGCTCTGTCCGGGGGGCCCCCTGCCTTCCACCGGCGTGGAAAGCGCGTTAGCAGGGGGAGGCAATCTAGGTGTTCCCCCCCTCTGGGCCAAGCCCTTGGCCCAGAGAGCCAGGAAGGGGGAACGGCATCTAGCCCCCTGCCTCAATGACGATCAGAGTGGGCCGCGATCGGGAAGACGCTCGGAGGTAACTCAGCCCACTAAGACCGTCAAAGAGTGCCACAGGAGGACTGCTGTACATTATAGTCCCTGGTCCCCACGGGCCGACGCTTCGTGGGTTCCGCGGGAGATACAGCCTCGTGTCTCTGCGTCCATGGCGCCCGCCATGGAAAGCCACAGAGACCAGCTAGCGGCTACTCTGGCATCCACCGGCCGACGCTGGTGGAATACCTGCAAACTACCCCGGACCGAGAGCAACGATGACAACAGATGACATCGACATACGCAGGAGGAGCAGGGGAGGAGGTGGGGCGAGCATGCAATGCACAACCAGCAGGAAAGGCAAGCGCGAACAATGACATGTTTTGACAGCTTAAATACATGCGCTCTAGTGAGCTGACCAATGCTATGACAGCTACAGTCAGCTGGTGCTGCGTCATGCGTGACTGATTAACCTCTGCTGACCCCCCGGCCGTGACGTACGTGCCTCGGCTGAATTTGCGTCGTTGACTTCATTTAGGTCACACTAACACATACAATAACTTAACTCGCATTAACACATACAATAACTTAACTCACATTAACACATACAATGACTTAGGTCACACTAACACATACAATAACTTAAATCGCATTAACACATAACTTAACTCTCACTAACACATACAATAACTTAACTCACTAACACACACAATGACTTAGTGGAGCCTTGTGGCCCCAAAAGTTACTATCCTTGTATTATATGGCCCAGATGTCCCCACAAGGATAGTGAAACAAGAAAAATGTTCCCTTGAGACCATACAGTAAGGTTAAAGTTCATTTTAGGGTTAGGGTTTAGGGTTTGGGTTACATGGTTATGGTTAGGGGTCAAAGGTTATGTTTAGAGGTTTTCTGGGGTTGTAGGTTAGGGTTAAGCGTTAAAGGTTATGTTTAGGGTTAGGTTTACATGTTATGGCTAGTTAGGGGGCCCCAGAAGGATATACTATTAACAACAGACTTGTGTGTGTGTGTCCCTCAACTCCTCTGACTAGAAGCGTTTTTCCTCCACGCTGGAACGCTCAGACGCTCCAGCTGACTCTCATTCTCTCACAGGCATCATTCTCTCACAGGCATCAACATCTCATTCTCTCACAGGCCTGCCTCCTCACACAAGGCGATGGAAAGGTGCCTGTGGTTCACTCGGCTCCAACTCATATCACTATTTCTATCACATCCTATCACAGATTTCAACCCACAGGATTACACAGGATTACAGTGAAAACAATCTCAATGCTGAATAAAATCCAAAACAAAGATGGATAGAATGTAGACTAGGGTTTCTGTTGGTACGATTCATGAAATATTATTGAAATCACTCAGAAATATAATGTGAAGTGTGTGATTTTTCACAATGGGATATTATTGTGTGATCCACACTTTGTCATACGTGTCATATTGTGTGTTCCAGTGTATACTAGGTCATATGTGACTATTGTCGTGTACACGTGTATACTATGTCATATTATTGTGTGTTCCAGTGTATACCATGTTGTACGGATTTGGACTCATGGTATTTGCTCTGAGCGGAGAGAAGCAGAAATACACTACACTCCCCACGGTTGGTCACGCATCACAAAGCCATACAACACAACACCTCTAAAGCCCCACTGCGGACAGGGACTCACTGCAACAGCGTTCAGCGCATAGGCCTATATCACGCCACTGACTGTGATACGCAATCTCAGCTCATGTAACTCATGACAGAAAATGCCAAACAGTACTCTGTTGTAAATGCTAGACTAAGAAGCTTCCGCAGCGTAATCCCACACGAGTGTCTGCAGCTGCACAGGACTGACCTGCTCAGCGTCCGTCCCTCACCGTCTAAAGATGTGACAGTCTCGGTGAGGCGTGAGGGAGCACAACTCCTGGTTTCAAAGAACAGTTACGGACGCCCGGTAGGGTGATAGCCTACAGTGAATAAAGACAAGAACCGGCATTCACCAGATAGACAGTAGTCTTTACAATTTTAATGGGCAAACAGACACGGTGCGGCCTAAGGGCATCATCAGCATGACGCTGATCATGGATTAAGACGGAAACGCTTCCGGTTGCCTATTAAAACTTTCTAGACTATAGCCGACTGTCTATCTCGTGAATGCCTTCTGTATTCGCTGTGACTGTGAGACCTGTGGGTGAATCTCGGCCAGCCGGAGCGAGCGCTTGACCTTCTACGTGGAATCTACAAGGTGCAGAGGTCAAGGCTCGTCGTTGGAGGAGCCGCCATTGGGAGGAAGGGACCGGCGGCGTAACCATGGCGACTGATGCTCCAGTTGGGCTCAGCGGTCACCTGTCAGAGTCTCGCAGGATCAAGTCCATACTTTGAGGTCATCTGTCATACTGTATGAATATACTTCTAATATTATTCTAAATGGTATATGAAGCACTGACTATTCATCATGTCTAGAAACAAACAACATGTGAACCCACTACACAACATGTATTCTATATGAATTTGAATCATATTTCACGAATTTTCTTCTTTTTTTTTCAGTGAATGACCAATATCTTGCTCTAAACTGAGACTTCAAACTGCCGTATACAAGCAGTGTTCAGGTCACGTACATTAAGACAGAATGCAGACTGGAGCCTGTTTATCATGCCTTATCACAAACACCAAATCACTCACTCACCATTGTACTCTCGGTCAGCTACCTGGTGCTCCTCTCTTTATATGAGCAGACAGCTTCATTTCATTACCTCCACCGCAGCGACAGTGCAAAAATGTCCAGAAAATGTTAAAAAAAAAAAAGCCTAATAATTGAAGCGGATCCACGGGTCGGGTCCACGAGCCGCCCAAACACAGCCGGCCATTCACCTCCATTCATTTTTAAACAAGATTTACCATAAACTACCGGACCGATTGTCATTGGCTGAAACTTGGTGGAGGGGTGTAGCATGGACAAACTTACATTTTATTGGAGCCGATCTAATTCACGGGGCGGGTCCACGAGTTTCCTGGTTTATCAATCAATCAATCAATCAAAGCTTTATTTATATAGCGCATTTCATACCCAGAGGCAACACAATGCGCTTTACAGAGAACAAGGGAGGGTGGCATATAACCCACCCCTACATATTCCAGAGGGAAGCAAAAAAACAGTAATCACCCGGGGGCCAGATAAGTGAGCTGTAAAAATTCTTCCCTGACCCCTCTCAACGAGGCGATCGAGCAAGCTCCTGGAGTATGTTTGTCTACCGGCTAAGAACATTTATAGAGCAATAAATAACATTAAATTACATTTTCAGAGTAAGAGAGGCTAATAACATAATAGGAGAGACATGGCAGACACTGGTGTATGTCTGTGTGTGCATGAATGTGTCTGGGCCCAGATAGAGGCAGGGTTCAGGGGTAGGATCGTGTAGAATTATCCATTCACTTCCATTCATTTTGGACTAGGATTACGCAATAACTAGGCTATGACGTGGGGGACGCCTTTGATCTTGTTACAATCTTCAATGTTCTTTGTTCAATAGTTGAGTAAGTTGAAGTCAAATCAAAGAGGCACTGGTGACTGGAACTTAATGCAATAGGTTTTATTTGTTGGTACAATCAGTAACAGACAATTAAAACCGGTAAGCTCTCGAGAGATATCACACCCAACTGACTTGTTGTCAGGTCTTATATACCTTATCTGATGAGCAGTTTGAGAACACCTGCTTTCTCATGCAATGTTGTTTCTTAGCCTGATCCGTTATCTGGTGTATAGCACCTGGCTTCAAATGCTGTGTAGCTTCTTAGCCTGACTCGTTATCTAATCAAGTTCATTTCAACGTTACTTTTGGGCCACAGCTGCGTTCCCACGGGAGCCTCTGCTCTCGCCCCTCCCTTACAGAACAAACCTCGTGATAGCTGTTTTCTGGCCTAATACTGACTTTAAGAATAGACACATATAATATAATCTGGATTAGAACAAAGGTTTGAGTTTAGTTAGGCAAATTAATACACGACATTTCCCCCCTTTGTGACTATAGAGTCACAGATCAATATTCATACAACAGAATGATTCAAAAAAAACATAATAACAAAGTTAAGTATAAGAGTTACCAAACTAGAGGCCAGATAAAACTTCATTCACAATGATTTATATAGTCTAAAAACATTCACATAGTAATAGTATTGGCCTCAAAATATCAAAGATACAAACTAATATGATATAGCTTACTTTTAGATGCTCATCAGTTACTTTGTAGGCAAAAAATGGTTTATTCTAGCACGCCTTCTGGCCACACTTAATGCCATTAGGCAGATTAATGATCCTCCATTGCCCAAAAACAATCACTCCTTACCATCAAGCGTTTCACTGACAGAGCCGCGCGGGTTTGATTCCTAAGAACCCACCATTGCCCGGAAACCCCAGACAGCTACGGCAACCTTTCAGCGAGAAGCCTCATAAACCACAAAGTAACTGAAGTTCCAGTGCATACATTGTAACCTCCAGTGTGAATACAAGATTAAACAGTGTAATACCAAACAGCCTTAACGGCAATCACAGTACGCTCTTAATGAATGTCATGTATTATAGTAGGCACAACATCATTGGCAGTGTTTTACTTAATGATTGACAAACTTATTGTAAACAACTTAAAAACATTGTGCATTAAAATTGACTCATGTGTGGTGGTGGAACTGCCACGCTATAATACACATTGAATACTGAAGTGGGGTGTAGTGAGGTTACATGAATATAGTCCCACAATTACCCATTACTGGGTGATGCTTTTCAGATTGGGCCGATTTTGCCCTTCAGCCGACCATCTCTCGTCTGGATGACCCGCTTGATTGACTGGACGTCCCCCTTGATTGACTGAACGTCCCCCTTCATTGACTGAAAGCCCCCCATGATTGACTCGACCCCCTTCACCGAGGTGATGAGCTCTTTGAGGACTTCAATCACTCTGTAAGTCTCTCTGGCTGGCTGCGCTCGATAAGTTTGACGTGCCTTCCCTCGGCCACGCATATAACGCACCTTTTTCTTGCCTGCTTCACCAGGGATCCTCCTAGTGAACTTGACGAACCGGGATTTTGGCAACTCGGCCAAGGCCTCTCTGACTTCCCAGGTGTCGGGAAAGTCATCCATATCCACTTCCCCTTCTGACATAAGTGCTGTGTGCACCCCATACTCAGATTCGTCATCTGTGTCAGAGTGGTGTGGAGATGTGGGAACTGGTGAAGTGACGGGGCTTGTGGGGGTCCAGATGGGAGAGGGAGGGGTCTGAGTTGGCGCTGGGGTCTCAGATGGCGCTGGGGTCTTCCTGAAGTTCCCCCCCCCTCTTCCCTGCAGTGCAGTGTAGTTACGAGCTCTCTGTTGAGTTGAACCGCTCCCAGCGGTTGGGACCTCCTTAGTCAGCAGTTGGTACAGGATGGACTCCGTCTCTCTTTGGCCCAGACGGGACGGGTAAGGGGCCATCCTTGATGGACCTGGTGCAGATCTCGGGCTGGTTGAACCGGTGCCACCAGCGCTCCATGTGGTTCTCCCTGTAACGGTGTAGGAACGCCTACCATACACTGCTTCTATCTGGACTGGGGGCGTTACACCAGGACCGACAGGTGCTGGTGTGTGTGGCAGGAATTCTCCCTGAACTGGGGTAAACTGACCCGTAGAACCCTGAGCTCGGGCTTGGTAATAGCTATTCTGACTCATGTCTGGCAGATATTGGCCTAGACTAGGAAATGTGGGGATTGGCCAGAACTGCGGATCTTCCTGGGGAGCAAAGTTAGATGTAGAAGTGGGGTATTCTATCTTGCGCACTGGCGGCAGGTTGTGGTAGACAGCCGGTGTTAAGGATACAGTTTGGGGCCTGATCGGACTGATATCTATCTTGGGTGCTGGTAGGGGTTGGGTCTGCATGGCCTGGGACTGGACCGGCTGGCCAAAGGGCTGCTGGGGTAAGCCAACGTTGTTCCTCCAGTAGTTGCCCTGGTCCATGATTTTCTATCAAACAATTTCTCAGAGTTAGATTGGCAGTCATTGGTCATACACAGAGATATCCATCATTCTGAACCATTAATCTAAGCCCACCATTGGTCGAGCTCTTCCATATTGGAATACAAATGGTCACATTCTTGTGGTTGGACTATAGCATCGTCTGATTGTAAGATTGACATTTGATCTATTTGGCTTTCTTCCTCCAACCTAACTCTGCGCTGTTGGACCTGTACCATGAATTGACCAATGGTTATTTTTGATACCTGTTTTAATGCTAGGCTAGCAACAGGCACTACGCAACATGCTGTTATTAATATAATCAAAAGGATACAGGCTACCACTATCCCTACACCCCTCAAGACCTTGCTCCATGACAGATTTTTAAGCCAATCCCACCATTGTTCAGTTTTGGTGTTCCAGTTAGAATTTATCACATGTTCATCACGTAGTAGTTTGAGTTTGGACAAAGCCATTGTAAGGTTCCCTCCTTCTCCAGTGTGCATGGGTATTACTGAACAGCATTCCTCACCTATTTGTTGGCATACTCCCTGATCTTCGGCTAGGAGTGTTTCAATTACAAACCTATTTTGCAGAGCCATAAGAGATACAGCATGCAGTTGTTCTCTTACACCCTCAAGCGCGCGTATGGTGTAATTAATAAACCTCTGTTGGTTGTACCACATGTAATTGATCCACCTACTGTTACGAGCGAGGTACTGCGCGTTAATTATTTGTCCGTAAAACGGTACTGACCCTGCGATTTGCCCTGAAATTATCCAGGACTCGCTTATGGCTTTATGGTCGTCGGGCGCACCAAACGGTTCTTGATTCCATGCTATGTAAACCTTATCATCTGTTTTCCATTTTTGGCCAACGTCTCTCTTTTTCCTCGCTTGAGTCTTTCGGACCTCCCATCCAGGGCGCAATCCCGGGCTAGACCCCGTTCCGTCCGAGGTCTCAAGCCAGGCACCCCTGGAATGAGAGCTCAGCCTTCTGCTTCCCGGTGTCTTCTTTTCAAAGCCCACCGATCACAGAAGCACTACTCGCCTACTAACGCATTCGCTTTTGGCTTGTAGTGGCCTGACTGTACATTGAGCCGAGCGCGGCGGCCATCTCGTGGTCTTACTGCCATCTGCGACCCGACCGGCCGGTGACCCAGTCGATAGCGATCCCGGACACCGTAGTGATTGTTAGTCACCCAGCTCAGAACCGACGGTCTGATCCTAATTCCACTTGGCTATGAATATTAGAACTTTGACCGTTTTCACCAGCCTTGCCTATTCACAGAGGTCGTCTATCTCGCCCCTCTGCTAGGTGTGGACTGTCATCCACGTACCACACAGTGCCAACCCCTTAACGGCGACACAGTGCTGACTAGACGGTACCAGAGCAGTATGTTAATTCATACTTCATCAGACACGGGGGCCTTCAGTCACCTCCCCAGCACTATATTATCCATTTAACGTGCCCTCGGGACCTTGCGGTTCCGCTCCCGTCTGTTGAGGACTAGGTCCAGAGGTGCCCAATCCCCCTCCCTAATCCCCTGATAATGTTGATGGGGCTAAAACAGTTATTTTCCCTGTTAGCATTGTGGGTGCACAGATCCCTTCCCAGCTGTTTGGAAGGTGAGTGCGAATTTGCTCATCTTTTTCACATATCCAAAACATGTCCCCTATTGGGACGGTTCCCCCAGAATAATCTGGAATTGCGTATTGTGAGATTTGCGTCTCCTCTAGCTGATAGATAACCTTTTTCCCATTTACTACTAGTTGTTGACATTGGAAATTTGCCTTCTTTGTGGTATTACATAGTTTGAGGTACTCTGTTTTGTTTCCGTTTCCACTTTTGTCGCTTGGGTACCATGTTATGTTTCTACACTGCACTAGACCCTTTCGGTCGGTTAGTTTTGGAGTTGTACGTGTGACCGTTTGTCGCAGCTTTTCTCCTCTCACTATACAGAAAGGAAATACTAGGTCCGGTGGAATTCTCACTACCGGAGGTAGAGGGTATTCTTCTTTTGACGCGGCGGATATATTTAATCTAACCGGACATACTTGTGTATCTTGGCTCCAACCGACGGTCTTTTGATTGTGGCGTCCTGCCAAAAACATGGCACATGGTGCAAAGCAATGTTCGATTTTTGGACATTCTCCTATTTGACTTCCTGGAATTGGTCTTAAACTAGGCAACCTTTTAGCATTATAGCATGCCACACATGTTTCATTACTCACTTGTCTGGCAGAGAAGTTTAGCCACTGGTAGAACATATTTGATCCCCATTGTGTTGTTTTCACCCTGTTGATGGTGACAGCCCTACCCCCTGACACATCCCTTCTCTGCCTGTAAGTCCCAGTAAGCTTGACTACTCTCTTAGCTTTTGCCAGCATCATGATTCTCCCATTGAGTGTGTCCTCACAGTGTGCTGGCAGGCGGCAGATGACCGTAATGGTTATTGACCCTGTTGTGGGGCATTTGTCTCCTACTGCCCAACTATAGATTCTGGTTTTCTCTGAGGTTACAGTCAGTGCCAGATGTCTTGGGACAACTTTCGTGTATGTCAGATTTGTCTTTTTCCCCATGACCATTTTCCCTTGATCTGCAGCCAATACCCCTGTGGCCAGAGCACATCTTGCCAATGTCTCTTTTTCTTCCTTGGTGTATGTGTGGTTTAGGAATCTGTCAGGCATGGGTTTTTTGGTGGATTCCTGGGATGGCCTGCTGCTCTGAGGGGGGTCAACATAGTGCATTCTGTATGCCAGTATCATCAAGCATATTGCTGATATTAACATAAAGAGGCTACCCCCCAATACCCACAGGTCAACCTCATCCTGCTTTCCCTTTCTCATCCCCTGCCTGTTCTGTTTCTTCCCTGGCTTAGGTTTCGACATTATTTTTAACTCTATTTTGAGTGTCTGTCGTTCATCGTCTTTCTGGTCCACTGCTAGTGGATCGACTGCTGGTGGCGCTGTTGGTTGAAGTGCTTCCAGTTGAAGCGCTCCCATTTTCTCCTCGTCCGGCCAGTCTTTGAGATCGCCTGACTCCCTGAGGGGAGGCATCGCCTTCCCCGTCCCGGTGTTGTTCATGCTCCTGCGGGGCGGTGTCACCTGCCCCTTTCAACCCAGGAACTGTTGCTCTTCTTCTAAAGGCTTCCTGTGTCTTTTCAGGATCTTCTGCTCTGCAGCAATGATTTAGGTGGAACCAAAACTTCTTACCGTCAACTTTTACGGCTGTTCTGGTGGCTAGTCGGACTTTGAATGGTCCGTCTCGTCTGGGTTCGTTCCACTTTCTTTTGAACACCTTCACGTATACCCAGTCTCCTGGAGAGATTTTCTGCAGTTCCTCAGCGATCTCCGCCTCTCTCTCCTCTGTGGCTCCTTTCACCTGTTGGAATACAGCTTTATGGATTTGAGTTAGCTGCTGTAGGTAGCTTTTCAGCTCCCTTTCCAATTTTTCAAGAGAGGGCCCATCGATGGGGCCCCTCGTGTGCGGCACTGGCATGGGTCGACCCGTTAGCATTTCATGCGGGGTTAAGTGTGTTATTCGGTTAGTACTTGATCTCATACTCATTAGTGCTATTGGTAAAGCTTGCAACCAGTTCAGATGGCTGTCTTGCATAATTTTTGCTATCTTTGCTTTCAGCGTGCCATTCGCACGTTCTACACTACCTTGGCTCTGTGGGTGATATACGCACCCATATCTCTGCCTGATTCCCAGCATCCTGAAAGCTATTCTGGCTATATCTGCCACAAAGGCTGAACCGTTGTCTGAACTTAATGTGTCCGGGATGCCAAACCTGGGGAATACTTCTTTACACAAAAATTTTGCCACCGATCGTGCATCTTCTCCAGCTGTTGGAACTGCTTCTATCCACCTACTAAATCTGCAAACTACTACAAGAATGTATCTCATTTTCTGTATTCGCATTGTCATGTCTACGTAATCAATCATTAAGTGCCGAAAAGGTCCATCCGGAACTGGAATATGTGCTATTGGGGCTGTAAAAGTTTTTCTCACATTTAATCTTGCACAGACGTCACATTGTGCTAAAGTTCTGTCTACCGTGGCCGCTAAATACGGTGACCACCAGTTCTCTTGTAGACGTTTAATCACTTCCCCCCTTGCGCAATGGCTAATGCCATGCGCATTCCTAATAGCAAACCCAAGTAACGAGATAGGCAGCACAAAATGTCCCTGATGACTGCGCCATAGTCCTTTTAGAGGACCAGGTGAGGCTTTGTATGAAGCCCCTCTCTTGGCCCACATAGATTTCTCCTGAGGAGACGCCCTACCTTGTGCTGATATAAGAGACGGAATGGTTACAAGTGGTTCTATGTCTTCCGCCAAAATTACAGGCCCCATCGTGATACCACTACCTGTTGCGGCTTGCCTGGCTGCTTCATCAGCCTTGTTATTGCCAATAGCAATGATTGAATTTGTTTTTTGATGTGCTGGGCATTTAACAATAGCTAACGCGGTGGGTAAAAGCATGGCTTCTAACAACTGTGAAATGGCATCTCCGTGAATGATGGGAGTACCGTCAGCTCTTTGAAAACCTCTCTGTTTCCATATGTTGCCGTAAATATGACAGACTCCGTACGCATACGCCGAGTCCGTATATACGTTTAATCTCTTACCAGCAGCTAGTTTACATGCGACAGTCAGTGCCTTAATCTCTGCCAGTTGTGCAGAACATGGTTGTGCTATGTGTAAGCTCTGAATGTCTCTGAATGATTCACCATCATCTTCTAATTGAACCACACCATAACCGGCGTGATTTCCAGTAGCATCACGGAAACATGAACCATCTACAAACAAAGTAAGATCAGCTGGGATCGGTGTGTTATGTAAATCATCTCGGGCACGCATAAACGTGTTTGTTGCTAAAATGCAGTCATGTGGCGTACCATCTGTCGGCAGTACCATTCTGGTGGCCGGATTCACTGTACTACATCGCTGAATTGTCAGTTCTGGTGCAGAAAGTATTACCTCATAACCGGTGCGTCTGGCATGTGTCAGTACGAATCGTTGGCTAGTGAGTAAAGCATGTAGCTGGTGGGAGGTGTATAAAATCCCTGGATGTCCCATAGTAACAGAGGAAGCTTTCTGAAACGCAAACGAGGCTACCGCTAACCCTTGATAACATGGAGGTAATCCGGCCTCAACATTATCTAATTTAGTACTATAGTATGCTATGGGCTGCTTCCCTATCGGGGTGTCCTGCATTAACACGGCATTAGCATATCCTGCTCTTTCAGCTACATACAAATGAAAAGGTTTAGAGTAAACTGGGTTTCCCAAGGCTGGTGCAGACTGCAGGTCAGCTTTTAGGGCCACGAACGCCCCTTCAGCTTCTTCTGTCCACTGTAACTGACTTTTTTGGTCCTGTTGACCAGCAGCACGTATAAGAGCACGAAGTGGAGCTGTTTTAAATGCATAATCACAAATCCAGGGTCAACTGTATCCAGCCATCCCCAGAAAAGACAACAGGTGCCCTACTGTCTGTGGTTTGGGAGTTTTTACTATGGCCTCTATCTGAGATTTAGCTATGTGTCTCTTGTCACCACACAATTGTCTTCCTAGATACTCTACACTAGGCTGACAAAACTGTAACTTATCCTTACTAACTTTATGCCCTCCTTCAGCTAGTCGTGTCAGTATTGTTATAGAGTCCCTTTCACACTGCTCTTTAGTATCACTGCAGATCAGTAGATCATCTACATACTGTAATAGTGTACTTGATACATGCAGATCCTGTAAGTCTTGTGCTAACACTCTGTTAAACGCTGATGGGGAATCTGCGAATCCTTGAGGAAGTCGCGTATATGTGAACTGCGAATTTCGATCGCTTAAGTCTTTCGGACCTCCCACCCAGGGCGCAGTCCCGGGCTAGACCCCGTTCCGTCCGAGGCCCCAAGCCAGTCTCCCCTGGAATGAGAGCTCAGCCTTCTGCTTCCCGGTGTCTTCTTTTCAAAGCCCACCGATCACAGAAGCACTACTCGCCTACTAACGCATTCGCTTTTGGCTTGTAGTGGCCTGACTGTACATTGAGCCGAGCGCGGCGGCCATCTCGTGGTCTTACTGCCATCTGCGACCCGACCGGCCGGTGACCCAGTCGATAGCGATCCCAGACACCGTAGTGGTTACCAGCCACCCAGTTAGGAACCGACGGTCTGATCCTAATTCCACTTTGCTATGGATATTAGAACTTTGACCGTTTTCACCAGCCTTGCCTATTCACAGAGGTCATCTATCACGCCCCTCTGCTAGGTGTGGACTGTCATCCACGTACCACACAGTGCCAACCCCTTACTGGCGACACAGTGCTGACTAGACGGTACCAGAGCAGTATGTTAATTCATACTTCACCAGACACGGGGGCCTTCAGTCTTCTCCCCAGCACTATATTGCGATTTAGCGTGCCCTTGGGACCTTGCGGTTCCGCTCCCGTCTGTTTTACACTAGGTCCAGGGGTGCCCAATCCCCCTCCCTAATGTAAATGCAAATAAATGTTGGGAATCTTTATGTATTGGGACACTGAAAAATGCAGAACATAAGTCTATGACTGTGTACCATTTTGTGTTCGGTGGGATGTTTGATAATAGTGTGTGCGGGTCAGGGACAACGGGTATGGGAACCTCCACAACTGAGTTGACAGCTCGCAAATCATGCACCAATCGGTAATCGTTTGAACGTGGCTTCTTTATTGGAAAGATAGGTGTATTACAGGCGCTTCTTGTTTTTATTAGTACGCCTGCATTCACCATTCCTTCTATTATAGGGCCTATACCCTCCGTGGCATGTTGTTTAAGAGGATATTGTCTTTGGTATGGCAAACGTGCTCCCTCTTTTACCTTGATTAGTATGGGTTGTACAGATTTTACTAATCCTACGTCTGTTTTGTGTTTGGACCATAAACATTGGGGCACCTGGGCTAAAAGACCCTCCTGTTCTACAGTTAACATCTGATGCACGGGCGCCTTAACTGTAACGAGAACTCGTTCTGCTGTCCATACGTCATATAATTTTGAAGATATTCTTAAATACTGTGCATCTGGGGATACATGGATATACTTGTTGCCGGTTTTCTCCCACTCCGGTATCTGCATGGCTGTTCTAACCATAGGGCCTAGCTCATGGGACTGATATCCCTCAGATACCATTAATGTGATGTGTGGGGTGGAGTTATTCACCTGAAACCATTCTTGTAATTCTGGTGGGAGTGTAACTCCTGCTGCTGCCCCCTGGGGTCCTATATAAATGTCATTGCTAATTAGTGAATACTGCTGTTTGTTAATCATTTCCTGAAAACACCTATCATAGTCAAACTCTGCAGGAGTTAGTTCAGTGAGATATTGAAGTGTACAGTGCAGGGGCAGTTCTGGGCTTTTAGCTTGCCCTACCTTGGTGCGTATCCACGGTTCCCATTCTATCCACCGCTGTTTCAGTGCTGATTCCTGTGGGGTAAGCTTTACCCAATAAACTACTGGGTGTTTGTCTTTGTGTATGATTACGCGACCCTGTACAATTCTACCGGGCCTGTATTTGTAATCATGATCTGTTGTCAAAGTCATCATTTGCGTGAGTGGTTCTTCGGGGAAGGTAATACTTAGTCCATCTTCTGCACATGTGATGTTTGCCCCTAGAGGGCACAAAATGTCTCTTCCTAACAGATTGAGGGGTGATTGAGCAGCATATAGTATGGGTGCCACAACTTCTTTATCGGCTATGAGCATCGTGATTGGCTTGGTGAGGGGTACAACTTGTGTCTTCCCAGAGAAACCTACTGTTCTTATTGATGAGCTAGAAAGGGGCAATTTACATCCGTCACTTCCAATACACGAATATGTTGCCCCTGTATCTACCATGAATGTGTGGTGTTTACCAAGTATTGTTACTGGTATATTGGGCTCGTCATGCGGTTTTAACGAGATAATTGGTGTCATGGTGTTCCCCTCCGGTTTCTCTAGGCACCCCTAATCCCAGTCTGCCGCAGGGCCTAACCATGGATTTGCTGGGCAGTTTCTCCTGAAATGGCCCATTTCTCCACACTGCCAGCATTCTCTTGACGGTCTTTGGGGTTCTTCTGCCATATTTGGTGTTGACTGCGGGCGTCTGGTTTGTTGTTGACGCTGTTCACCTTGTTGCTCTTCTGCCTGTGGATTTTGCTGTTGTCTTTGGGGGGCATAGTTTCGTTGGCCGTACCGTTGCTGTTGGCCTCCTCTCCATCCTCCGCGTCCTCGCTGCATTGGCCTGCCTCGGCCTCCCAGATCCTCGCGACGGTATTCTGCTGCTGGGTTGACATGCACGTGGATGGGAGGATATGCAGATTGAGTTGTGGGTGGACAGCGTGGCATCGTCTGAGTGGGGGGTCCTGGACCTATTTGTGGTTGAGTTAGAACTTGGGATATGACTGGGGCCTGAGTGAGGGTTTCTTCAGTCCCCGCCATCAGTGGGGTCTGAGCCTTTGCTTTTTCTTTCTTTTGTTTCTGAGTTAGCTCTCCCAGTTGCAGTGCTGTGAGTTTGTTGGCCAACACTTTGCTCAGCTCTTCTACATCTTGCTTTTCTTTTCTGTACATGTCCACATGATGGACGATGTGTTCTGAGAATAGTGGCCACTCCATCTTCGCCAGTCCTACTACTCCATCCAATTTCCTCTGTACTTCGCCTGGCATGGCCTTTTTAACCATCAGTTTGAATAGGCTCTGACAGGTGCTGTTAGCGTTCCAAGCACTCCCTGTCTCGTCAAGCCATTTTCGTTGGAAGTCATGTAGGAACTTGGTTGGACATTCGCCATCTTTCAGCTTCTCTCCTTCGAGCTTGGTTGGATCCATCTTCTCTGGATATTTCTTTCTGAGCTCTGCCCATACCACGGTGCGATGTCCTCCGAACCCCACTCCGTTGTAGGTGGCTCCGGCCATTACTCCTGGTAGTTGGGCTCCTTCGAAGATCTCGTCCGTGGCTTGTTTTCCAGCCACGTTCATCAGTAATGCCTTAATGTCCCCCAGGGCCAAAGTTACTCCTGCTGTACTTTCTTCTAACGCTGTTATCCATTTATTTGCCCCTTCCGTGACGTTCGGTAGTCGTGCAACCAGACCTATCAGATCCATGAATCCCCATGGTACGTATGCAGGAGCCTGTCCGGGTCCTTTGATTACTAGTGGGCAAATTCTCTCAGTCGACCACTGTGTTTCGATTTGCGGGTCACTCTCTCCCCTTCTTATGAGCCGTAGTCCTGGGTTTCTCTCCCAGCTTGAACTCCTAGTTCCTTCCGTTCTCCTACTCCGGGGCTTGGGTGCTCTCTGACGCTCTTCCTCTTCAGAGTCAAACTGTGGCTGTTCTGTTGGGCGCAATGGCTTCATGATGCCTGTCAGGCTTACTTCCATTTCTCCACGATGGTCGGGATGCTTCTCTTTTCCTGAACGAGGTCTGTGGAAGCTTGTGGTCGGGGATGACGGTGTGAACAGTTCTTCCAACTCGTCACAATTCCTTTCAGCTACTTGTATTCGTCTTGCGTGATCTAAAAGGAGTTCTTGTACCTTGTTTATGTTAATCGTCTGTCTGTCATTTGCTGGTATCCCCGTTGAGCTCTCCAGGTACAGGGCATCTCGATCTTCCTGTTGACTTGATGGTGGTATGTGGTTTACCTCATCTTGGTCATTTCGTCTTTGTCCAGTGGGGGTCGTGTTTGGCGGACCGGGCCCCAGACTGCTTTCTGGACGTCGTGATGAGGTCTTTGGTGGAGTTTGTTGAGACTCCCTCCTTCTCTCTCTGGTGTTGTTGCTGTTCTTCTTCTTGTAGCAATCTATACAACCGTCTATCTTCTTCCTCCTCGGGTCTTTCTCTCTCAGTTCTTTGGTGGGTGGATGCAGCCGCTGTCGTTGGTTCTGCTGGAGCAGGCGCAGGTTCTCTTATTGTCAAGATGAAGTCCCCTTTGATTGCACAATTCAATTCTTCTCTGGCCTTGTCTTCTCCCGCTGGTATCACTGGATAGAGCCCTGCTCTGAATGGGTTTGGGCGGCCGAATGGGTTCAGTCTGCCTGGATACGGGGGAGGGTCGATGTACGCCGTGGGAGCCGTGGGGGTCGTGGGAGTTGTTGCTGGACTCCCTTTTTTATTGTTGTCTTCTGCTTTTGGTGTGGTATTGGCTGTCATTTCTTGCTTGACTGCCTCCATCTTTTTTACTCCTCCCTCCATCCTGAACCATTGTAGCACCTCCCTTTCTTTGGATCTTTTACCTGTCCTTTTGTCACTGTTATCTTTTGCCTTGTGGTGTTTTATGTTTTGCGCCATCTCGTCACAAATTGCCACTATATAGGTACCACCTTTCGGCCACGCTGGATTTCTAGCATGCCATTTCCGCATGTATTTTAGAATTTGTTTTTTTGTGTGTCGGGTGCTTTGTCACCACTAGCTCGACTGGGGTTGTTCCCTCGTTGCCCCTGTCCTTCCCATTCACTGTTCCTTGGCTCGCCCCCATGTATCCCTGTCTCGCTTGATTAGCTAGGGATCTAGGGATTTCTGCTACTCCTGGTTCGTTTCTTCTAATTAGCACTATTATCTTTCCTACTGTTACCCCTACTTTAACCTTTGGGATCTGGTGTGGGTTGTATTCTAATTTAGTTGATCCGTCTCGCTGTGGTGTTTGCTTTATGTAAACAAACTTGCCTGTATCCCACTTGACTCGCCTGGGGGTGATTGTAATACAGATCCGTGGATCTATTGCCTCCCGGTATATTCCTCCTAATAAGAAACCTTCTGGTAACCTAAAAAATGGCCTTAGAGAAACCTCGGCCTCTGATCCTGGGTTATCACACAATTGACTTAAAACTTGGTTTAAGCTTAGGGGATCCCACAGTCCCCTCAATAACTGCCTCCAAGGTGCAGTTGGAAATTCTTCTTCTACTTGTGTTAAATTGAGAAACTTAGTTATACGCCAAAGTTTTAATCTAACATCGTCTTCTGTTTGCCACACTTCGAAACCGTCTTCGTCTATGTAGGTGCGTTCTAACCAAAAATGTGTTCGTATGCCTTTGGTTTCTGGGTCACCTTCAGTGGTATGATCTGTGTTAAATATCTCGTCACCGTCTACGTTCTCATCCATAAATGTGCCTTATATCGACTTGTACTGAGATGCCACCACGCCTGGTT
>NC_140244.1:6515987-6523487 GCF_949987555.1 Borostomias antarcticus
AGCTTATCTACAAAATGGCCAAAAAAATGCCTCAGCGCAATCTATGCCTTTCTCTGGGCAGCGCGTAATCGCTTTCACTCAGCGATGTAAAGCATTCTTTACTGCTTTCTTCTCGAGGAATCACATGTAAATAGCCTACCGTAATGGGAGCGCTTTTTCTCTGCTGCTTAGTACTAAAAATAGAAATAGCCTACCGTACCTGGGAGCGCTTTTTCTCTGCTGCTTAGTACTAAAAATAGAAATAGCCTACCGTACCTGGGAGCGCTTTTTCTCTGCAACACTTTATCTCTGAACTGCTTACAGTTCCCTGTTTTCTAGGTAAGGTGAGGCTAAAAACTACGCATACATTAGGTTAGGGCATGCAAATTTTCTCTCATAATTAGTCATTCATTCTTCTCCGCACCATGGTGTTTAAAGATAGGAAAAGACAGACATATATATTGCATTAAATCATCAACAGTGCCTGTATAGATTAGAAATTGGTAAAACTGTACTACTCCTTTAATATATTTATCTAGGTTCTTTAGAGAAAGGCGGGAGTATCTGTTCACCTGGGCGTACCTGCTCACTCAGTCACACATAAAATTGGCAGACTTTGAAATGGCTCTGCTTACCTTTAATTTAGGCGCGTTTGTGTGCTGAAGCGAAGCAGGATCCCGGTGTCAGACCTCGATGCCTTCTCTCCTGGCTTGGCTCGCCACTTGACGTGGCTGACGCCTTTCATCTTGTTACAATCTTCAATGTTCTTTGTTCAATAGTTGAGTAAGTTGAAGTCAAATCAAAGAGGCACTGGTGACTGGAACTTAATGCAATAGGTTTTATTTGTTGGTACAATCAGTAACAGACAATTAAAACCGGTAAGCTCTCGAGAGATATCACACCCAACTGACTTGTTGTCAGGTCTTATATACCTTATCTGATGAGCAGTTTGAGAACACCTGCTTTCTCATGCAATGTTGTTTCTTAGCCTGACCCGTTATCTGGTGTATAGCACCTGGCTTCAAATGCTGTGTAGCTTCTTAGCCTGACTCGTTATCTAATCAAGTTCATTTCAACGTTACTTTTGGGCCACAGCTGCGTTCCCACGGGAGCCTCTGCTCTCGCCCCTCCCTTACAGAACAAACCTCGTGATAGCTGTTTTCTGGCCTAATACTGACTTTAAGAATAGACACATATAATATAATCTGGATTAGAACAAAGGTTTGAGCTTAGTTAGGCAAATTAATACACGACAGCTACCCCACCGATTTTCATGAAACTCAACCGAGGGGTGTAGTATGGGACAACTTAGAACCCATAGAAATTTGGAGCAGATGCGAATCACGGGGCAGGTCCACAAGCCGCCCAAAAGAAGGCCATTCTCCTCCATTCATTTTTTTTAGACCGGGTTTACGCTAAAACCAGACTCATTTTCAATTTTCACATTTCCCGATGGCCTGGCCTGCTGCAGTCATTGCCCGTCAAAATACAGCACACTTGTATTCAGTACCCGCCCCTATAGGCACTTGTCACAAATCGCAATTGGTCAAATGTCAGTCATCAACATTTTTTGTGGAGGCGAAGGAAGATCGTGATTGGTTTGTGTTGCGTTTCCGTTCCTCCAAACAGCGCGCTGTTCCAAGTTCATAACACGTCAGTTACTGTGAACAGGTGGACGGGATGTTACAGATGTTTGCGATTGAGTCATTGAGAAATGGATCCGCCGACAAAGAAGGCAGGTAGAGGGCAAACTAGTCTATAGGAGGATAAATCATTGGTTTAAGTGAGATTGATTTACAGTAGGCTTATCCTATGACTGTGAACAGTTGAACAAAACATAATTGATGACAATAGCATTCCTAAATTCTTAAATTCTGTTCTTTCATAATTATTGCCAATGATTACACTTTCTTCTTATTCAGGACCACTAGCACCTGATGGTGGTGATGAAGCTGAGGGAGATGTACAGGCATTAATACAGAGGAACTGGCAGGTAGCAAACAAGGCAAACAGTCTGTAGGACAATAGGTTATTGGTATAAGATTGAGCTATATGTGAGACATACATTAGGCTATGACTGAAACAGCTGAACAAAAACACAGGCAATTTGATGACAATAGTCAAATCAAGCTATGTTCATATTCTTTCATAATTAGTTCATTCAGGACACTCGTCATAGAGAACCATTTAATCATTTATTGCCATAAATGGAATACAGTTAAACTTGGCGCTGTAGGCTCTGCTCTTATAGATAATCTGGGTAGTACTTCTAATACTTTGAATGTTACAAAGATCACTTCGCCATGTTGTTTTCGTGCCCCTTGTGGAATTTAAAACTGTTGCTCAAACCTCTGTTGAGAGGAGTGTGGATGTTTTTCTAGGCTGGATCTGCTGTTACTGATGTATTGTTGTATTTGCTCATCACTATCACTGCATGTTTGCACTGTTTTATTGATTGACTGCTGCCTTCTTGGCCAGGTCACCCTTGAAAAAAAGACCGTCCTGAATCGCATACTTCTACTACGTACTTTGCAAGCAGTAGGCATCCAATTGGGACATACCTTGTGACGCACGTTTCCACTGCGCACAGGATTGTGGGTCAGAATAGCCAGAAAAGCCTGCTGGCTTGCATACTGCAAATTACAACCGGATGTAGTAGGACATCCTGGTATTTTTGCCATACTGCATGTGGCATACTATGTATTGGGACTACATCCTGTTTTGGCATACTATATAGTAGGGTAGTATGCGATTCAAAACGCAGCCCCTGTCTCAGCGGGTTCTTCCTGGTTAGAAAGAAAGAAAGAAAGAGAGAGAGAGAGAGAGAGAGAGAGAGAAATGAACAGTGCATTCCACATATATACAGTAGAGTATGCTACACAGACTGTGGAAGAAGTACACAGAGCACGTGTGAACTCTCAAACTCCAATGCAGAGGGCTTTATTAGATGAAAGTACGGTACATAGAAAAGTTCAAGTAACAGGAGGTGCTATCGTCATCATGGCCACCAGCGCACTGCACTACAACTCCCAGCAGGCCCTGTGCCCCTCTGCATGACCTCCGACGGTGACCCTCAGAAGCTTCTCCTCCATCGTATGAGTTCCACTCAGCGTTCTCCGGCGGGTTTTGGAAAGAGCGAGAGAACGGGGGAGGAACAAGGAGAGGCTTTTGAGATTCAGCCCAGGTTTCATTCTGCCACAGACTCAATGGCTGTTGCTGTTGTTGTTGCTGCACAACTTGGACGCACATTTCTGGAGGTGTTCCCTTTGCGAGGCAGAGATGTCAGAAAGGCCTGGGTGTTGATAGGGAGCAGAATATGCGCTGCTAAGCCAGGTTGTGCAGAACAGGCTTTGGCTGGTGATGTTGTGTCGTGTTCAAGACACGGGTCAAACTTCACTGATCTTTGTGGGCCCCACATACATTTAAATTTGACACTTCTTTTTATGTGTTTTTTTTATTTATTTCTAACTTCTACCAACAGAAACATCAACGAGATTCTTTCAGAGACGGTTGCCATGGTAACGGCGGTTTTACGCCGCGTGCCCCACCCTTGTCTTCTTAAGCTAAGTCAGAACGATATAAAAAGTATTAAAATAGACTGCTGTAAGTTGGTTCTGGGGTTGATGATTATCAAAGAGTGTTTTAAAAACACACGAGCATCACATAGTACTGGCGTTTGGCCACAACGTGGTACTGAATCCAATCGTTTTGATGTTGGTGAATGTCCTCCTATAACTTCCAAACCTGGTTTTATGGTCACTTATGACCTCTTAACTGTCATTTTGTGAACTTGACATTGCGATAGCCCATGGTAACTGGGTATTAGGAGTATGTGTGTGTTGGGGGGGTGTACGTCTGTATGTGACTGTGTATGTGTGTGAGAAATAGTTAAATGTGTGACTAGTTACTTCAAAAATGTACGGCACAAACTCACATTACATCAGTAAACACATGGGGGAGGGGGGGGCATTCAGGGTGAGGTGTGTGTGTGTTTGGGGGGGGTGTGGGGGGGTGGGCGGACTGTCTCTGTCGGGTAAGTGGGTGGGGCGGCTGGGCTGGGGAGGGGGGGCGGAGCTACTTGGCGTTGGCTGAGGAGCTGATCATCTTCCTAGCGGCCTGGGCGATGGCGTCGCGGTCGATGCCGTGGAGCTTCATCAGCTCGCCGGGCTTGCCGCTGCGGGGGACGTGGGCCACGGCCAGGCGCTGCAGGCTGAGGGCCGACTCGTTGGCCGCTGCGGAGCACAGCGCCTCCCCTAGGCCACCTGGGGGACGACAGAGGGATGGAGGGAGACGTGAGGGAGGAGAAAGAGACTGAGTATGATTCTGGACACCGCACGTCTGTGGACCAGTCCATCTTCCTACCCACCCCCACTCTCCTCACACACACACACACACACACATACACACACACTCACTCAAACAAACAAACACAGACTGGGCCAGGCATGTCTGTCTGTGTTATCTAGGTCACAGAAAGCCCCATGGGCCAATGCCTGGATAAGGAGATCTGACAGCACTCGCTGGCCGTCACACACACCCCCTCCCTCCTCGGCAAACAGAACGCGCACGGATACCTCCAACGCCAGCGGACACAACACGCCGACCACCCCCCACCAATCAGGACGCGCCAACGCACCGCACTGTTGTCACAGAGCCAATCGCAACATGCCACCGCAGGCATGGCCGAATGTCTCCACCAATGGGTGGGCAGCAGCTGGCTGCACTAATGTGCAGATGCTCCGGTTGCCAGGTTTGTAATGGGGCATAAATATGTAATAACTCTAAAACGCGACTAGATAAGACAGCCTACCCTCGTAGTAGTGGTCCTCCACGGTGATGATGCGCCCCCTGGTGATGCGGGCGTGGTCGATGATGGTCTTGGAGTCCAGAGGTTTGATGGTGAAGGGGTCGATCACACGAATGTAGATCCTCTCTGGAAGAACAACAACAACAAATGTTGTCTCGTTACAATGCAAAATACAGAATGATCATGTCTTAGCGTCAAAACTGGAACTGACATCCTTGTGACTGACATTCAGTTTTAGAGTGCTGAGGCGGTTTAGTATCAAAGCTCATGTGTCTTTGGAGGCTATGTTGTTTGTGCTGTAGCATCAAATCAAATTTGAGAAAAAGGCATATTTAAAAACAACTCACGTTGACCAAAGTGCTGTACAAGTCAAAGCAGACAGTACAAATACAATAAGAATCACAATAAGGCAAAAACCGACGTAAGCATCAACACATACGTACAAAATGAGAGCACCTAGACAAATATAAAATAATAAAATAAAATAATCTAAAACCATGTCGGGGGGATCCAAACGCTAGAGAATGAAAGTAAGTTTTGACCATCAGATAAGTAATGTTGTCCAGGAGCGAATGAACACACCTCTTTCCCCTGATCTCAGATTGTTGAAAACATAAGGTGTCGGGCAAATATTACTGATATATGTTGAGTAATGGTAAGGTATTGAAGAGCCAGTGGCCAGAGAGGAAAGTACTGTAGATGCCGAAACTGAATTGCAGATCAAATTCAACATGTATTCAGTATAATAGCATACGAATCCGTCAGTCGCAGAGAAACGCTTTGGCATTCAACGTTCCCTGATCAGACAACATGGCAATTCTCACTAACCAAGGCTTGTTAAAGTCAGTCAGGCAAACATTTGTCCTGTAAACTGGATTAATGACCTACAGCCAAACTGGCATTAATCAGTCCACTCTAATGTTGGATCAATCTAGGATGTGATGTTGGATTTAGGTAGAAACCAGTTTCAGTGTTTCAGGAACGTCCTGGCAACGTTGAGGAAACGGTTAATTAGCAGGGTCTAATTAACTAAGGCTAATGAGCTAATAGTGCAGGGACGTCCATACGGATAAAGCTCAATCGTAATTTATAATCTGGATAAACTAGGAAGCTAAACCCAGGAAGTCAATCGCATACAGAACGCTGAATCATATGTATATATGAGCCCCTGTAGCAGATTAGCAGGACAGACTGAATGCAGGGAATATGGAAGCATGTTCCAGCGTGTTTCAGCTGCTAAGACCCTCCAGATGTTCTGACTACAGTCTCAACGCCAGACCCATGAGAGTTCTATCACTGAAACACTACGTAAGCTACGCTAACTACGTTACTGCATTCTGCAGATCTCTTTATGGGTCTGGGACACTTCATGCAAAAATCTGGTTCTCAAATCCTGGCAATTCATTGGTTTCGCAGGAATCCCGGCGACAGCAATCAGTAACGACTTTCACGATCAGGCACTCCCACCCATAGATATGCCCCGCCCATCTAACCTGGGCTAGCGTTTCTCATTTGCTGCTACGACCTGTCACTCTTTAAATTTCGACCCGTTGATACGCCCTCAGAATACCAGCTTGGGCGGCGAAGTGGCACAGACTCTATTATGTAGTATGCGTAGCGCTCCGATTCAACGTAATATTAGAGTCTGGACCCAGATAGCAAGGATCTGGACCATATATGGGCCGGAACTAAGCCACAAGTGCCAGATCTGGCCTGTATATGGCCCTGATTGGATTGCTGTCTGGGGAGAGAGGCCATGTCTATCCTCCTCCACCTGCCCACTCCCAGCATACCTCCACTGATCTGGGTGACTTTACCTTTCTTGAGCTGGTCAGCGGCCGCCAGGGCCTCGTGGAGGGTCACTCCGGCCGCCACCACGGTGACCTGGTCGTCCTTGCTCTGGCAGACCACCTGGGAAGGAGCAGAGGACGGGTTAGCCTTAGCATTAGCAACCAAACAACGGCAAAACATCTCATCCTTAGTCTCATGAGTAAACAACTCTAAACCTCCCAACTCGAAAACATGGAACCTACCAACTCTAAAACATAGAACCTACCAACTCTAAAACATAGAACCTCCCAACTCTAAAACATAGAACCTCCCAACTCTAAAACATAGAACCTCCCAACTCTAAAACATAGAACCTCCCAACTCTAAAACATAGAACCTCCCAACTCTAAAACATAGAACCTCCTAACTCTAAAACATAGAACCTCCCAACTCTAAAACATAGAACCTCCTAACTCTAAAACATAGAACCTCGGCCCAGATTCTTTTCACACTCCTTCCAAGCACAGGTCCAGAAATGATGCTGGTTCAGAACACCTGGTACACCTGGACCTGGTACACCTGGACTCAGACGGGCTTGGCTGGGTTCAGGGGCGTTCGAGAGGGTGGGAGGTGATCTCACCTTAGCCTGGCCCACGTGGAAGTCCTCATTGCTGTTGTAGATGATGGCGTTCTCCGGGCGGCTGGTCCTGATATAGCAAATCCCCTTAGACACAGACACGTTCCAAAATTAATCGTACACAAAAGAACATATGGTAAAATGGACTGCACTTATATAGCGCCTTTCTACCTTAACGGACAAAGCGCTTTACAATGGTCTCTCATTCACCCATTCACACACACATTCACACACCAATGGTGACAGCTGCCATGCAACGCGCTAGCCTGCTCATTGGGAGCAATTTGGGGTTCACATTTTGACATGT
>NC_140244.1:6530987-6540987 GCF_949987555.1 Borostomias antarcticus
TTCACGTCCAGCACGGCCACCAGGTTGTCCAGCTGGTAGTAGGAGGCGAAGGCCATGGCCTCCCAGACCGCGCCCTCCGACATCTCCCCATCGCCCAGCAGGCAGTACACACGGTAACTGGCCAGGAGAGGGGGCGGGGTTAGGGTGTGTGAGTGTGTGTGTGTGTATGGGAGCGGGGTTATGGGGGGGGGGGGGGGGGGGGTGTACAGGGGGAGGGAGGGGGGAGGGGGGGGTGTATAGGGGGAGGGAGGGGGGGAGGGGGGGTGTATAGGGGGAGGGAGGGGGGGGGGGTGTATAGGGGGAGGGAGGGGTTAGAGTGTGTGTGTGCGCATCTGAAAGTGTACAGTATGTTTGTGCATAGCGTGTGTGTATGTGCGTGCATAGCGTGTGTGTATGTGCGTGCATGTGTGTGTGTCTGTGTGTGTGTGTGTGTGTGCGTGTGTGTGTGAGAGAGAGTTAACAGATCAATCTGCCTGACACCAGATAATTCTCTCTGACACTTTTCCACTCGGGTAGGTCCACTTTCCTTAATGTGACGGGGGTAGCTGGTGAGCCACCTGGGAATTACACCCCTCTCTCTCACACACTTAGTACGACCCTCATCCCAGCACCGCCTCTAACAGAAACCATAAAACCCTAATCTTTTAATCAAATCGTCTACTAATCTCCTCCGCTACCGCCCCCCAACAAAATCCCTCCATTTAAAAAAAAATCTCATCCTCTTCAAAGTCGTCCGGTGAAAGTGTTTAAGGCACGCTCTCTCCGGATCGACCGGTTCTGAGGCTAAATTTAAATCTGAGTTACGAATTAAAACAGGATGGTTCTGAACAATTCAAACGCAAGCCTGTTTGAATGCACAGAAAATACCGAGATGAAATCCGTCTGGATGTTAAAAATAACCGAGTTATGGCTGCCGGGGCTGTGGTTATTAGAGCAGAAGAATCGAGCGAATGAGCAGAGCATGCAACCACTCCGCATTCACAGGACTTTACAAACCCTCACTGGGCACTAAAGGGCTCTCAGAAACGTCACAATGCACCACAAAGGCAGTACAATGCTTCAAGGTTAAAGGTGCACTGTGTAAGATGGTGCAGACGTCACACACAGCAGCTTTAACTACCCAAAAGCTTTATACTACGTTTTAGGCTGGTCTAAACAACTGAGCTTTCAAAACTATGCTACCTAAACGAATGTAGGTGTGTGTGTGTGTGTGTTTGTGTGTGTGTGTGTGTGTGTGTGTGTGTGTGTGTGTGTGTGTGTGTGTGTGTGTGTGTGTGTGTGTGTGTGAAAACTTACCTGGACTTGTCAAAGTACTTGCCAGTGTAGGCCATTCCGCAAGCCACACCCAGGCCCTGTCCTAGGGAGCCGGTAGCCACATCCACAAACTGCTGCTTCTGAAACACACACACACACACACACACACACACACACACACCACAACACCAGGATCGATCAGGATTCTTCCAATTACTTTCAAACACTTGTCTTTCAAATACCTTATACGCCTGGCCCAATGGAACCAAATAGTCATCCTAACAGTGCCAACCCTGTCCATCTGGTATGGCAGAGAGAATCAAGCAAACACTTTATTCATCCCAAGTCTAGCAGTTTGTGTGTGTGTGTGTGTGTGTGTGTATGTGTGTACCCCCCCGCCCCCCCCCCGCAAGTGAGCAGCCAGGAGTGGGCTAACATTCTTGTGTCGTCCTGATCGAGGTCGACTGTTTGGAGTGAAAGGATTAAAATGGAAGAGTATAGCAAGGGAGGGTTGTTCACTCACTGGTGTGGGGTGGCCCTCCATGGTGGACTCAACCTGGCACAGGGTGAGCAGATCGCTCTCCTTCAGGAAGCCCGTCTCCGTCCACATGGAGTAGAGAGCCGGGGCAGCGTGACCCTGGGGACACACAACCATATTAACACAACATAACCATGACAGAACCAACACAGAACTACTACACAACCACAACACTACATAACCATGGCATAACCAACACAGAACTATTATACAACACAACATAGCCATGGCATAACCATCATAGAACTATTACTCAACGCATATTAACACAACATAACCTTGGCATAACTACAATAGAACTATTACACAACCACATATTAACACAACATAACCATGGCATAACCAACATAGAACTATTACACAACCACAACACAACATAACCATGGCATAACCAAAATAGAACTATTACACAATCACATATTAACACAACATAATTGGCATAACCAAAATAAAACTATTGCACAACCACATATTAACCTTGATGCCACATAACCATGGCACAACCAAAATAGAACTATTACACAGCCATGTGGGAATGTAATGAAAAATCTTGTCCTGACCTTTGAAAAATATCACAAACCTCATGAAAAAGAACAACACCGGCCAATAGTTCTGTACTCAACCATAAACTCAACCATTTTATAGCCTTTCTCTAACCTAAGCCATGCGGATGGATGGATGGATGGACGACCTCTAACCTTGGAGAGAATGAAGCGGTCATTGTTGGAGTTCTTGGGGTCCTCAGGGCGGTACTTCATGGTGTGGAAGAACAACACAGACATGATCTCTGCCACGCTGCAGCATGACGTGGGGTGTCTGTGAGGAAAGAGGAGATGAGTTTATAATAGGAGTTCACACACACACGCGCACACACATACACACACACACACTCTCACATGCGCACACTCTTAATTTTGCTGTATGAAATTCAGTCACAGGGCGCCATTTGCCTACACCCATCTCTAACTAACTCCCAACGATAATTATATAATACAAACGAATGTGCCTAATCGTCTGTTGCTCGAACAGTGGTTCGACAAAAAAAAGTCACATAATGCTGGAAACTTGCCAACAACGACAGTCTTTCAACCATGCACGCATTCCACGGTGGATCTGGATCTATGCGGTCCAATTAACTGAATGGCCAAAACATGAAATAGGTCAATGAATAATAGCCAACTGTGTTCATTGAATAAACGTAGCCTAGGCTACAGAAGTGCGGGTGCAGTGTGCAGCAGTGTGCACCTGGCATCCAATTATCTCAACTGACGCTCCTTTTTTTCTTCTGTTTTTCGTCAACGAGAGCATTACAGTAGGCTACTAGCTCTCTAGAGACTTTGAGAAGACAATTGAGTTATCCTAATAGATTTATTCATCACTCCGGCCAATAACCGTGTGATAAAAGTTTCCTGTTAATTGTTAAAACATTTGAAAAGCCACTATATAGTCATAAACGATCAGCTGATCAGTAGCCTACAGTAATTCTTATTTTATGAAACTTTTTAGTGCCGTCTGTTGAGTGCGCGTCTCACTTCCATCAAAACAGCTCGAGCCTCTTCGACGGAGAGGCGCGCGAGCCAAGAGTCGCTCCATCGAACCAGCGCGCGCAGCTCCGGTCCTCCCCAGTAACAGCAGCATCCGCCTGACATCAACATTCCCTATCTCAGACTGCCACAGTATCCTCAACTAAACAGAAAACGACAGATGGCCGTATATTTATTATGGTATGTTTTTCAGTTTGTCACATAAAAATAAAAATAAAACATTCAGTAAAAATGTTTTTCATTCAAACTCTCCATCACTGAGTTTTTTTGAGTCCCCAATGTAGGCTAGGCGCAGTCCGCTAATAAATCTGTTCTTTTAATGTTAACGAAAAAGTTTATGTTAAATGTTTAGTGTTTATTGTGAGTTATATTTTTGGTTTCCATCACATCTCCCCGAAAAGGTATTTAAAACTGCATCAGTCTCTAAAACTCTGGTTCGTTTGTTTGTTCGTTCATTCATTCATTCATTCATTCTCACTGGCACACATGAACAAAGAGAGAACATGCTGTCCCTTTTGCTTTTGTGCATGTGTATGTCTGCCTGTCTTTCTGTGTGTGCTTGTGTGTTTGTGTGTGTGTGTGTGTGTGTGTGTGTGAGAGAGAGAGAGAGAGAAGTGAATTATATGCATTTGTGTATTGTGTATACTACATACATATGTGCACATTTGAATGAATGAGTGTTATCACTACTCACTACTCACTAGTCTGTCTGAGTGTGTGTGTGTGTGTGTGTATGTGTGTGTGTGTGTGTGTGTTTGCGCCCAGAGACTCACCCGCAGCCGGCCGCGGTGGTGGCCCTGATGGAGTTGATCCGGAGACGGTTGGCGATGTTCCTGAGCGCCTGCAGCGTCTGCTGGTCAGGTTTGTGGTAGTCCTCCATAATGCCCAAAATATCAAAAGCACCACAGCACTGGAAAAAGTAGCGGATTGGACGGGACTGAGTGTCTCTACACAAGAGGCTCGGTTAGGTGGGTGTGTGAGTGGGTGAGTAAGAGTGTGTGTGTGTGGAAGATAGTGATGATTGGAATGGAGCGTCCTGCTTGTGTGTGTGAGTGGCAGAAAGAGAGAGAAAGAGAGAGGGAGAAAGGAGGAGTGGCAGGATTTATCTTGGAGCGCTCGCTCGCACGCTCGCTCGCTCGCTCACACACACACTCACACACACACACACACACAGAGGGGAGGGGGGCTGAGCCCGGTGATGTGGTGTGGGTTTGACTGCTGAGGCTGTGGATGTCTGTACCCGGCCGGCGAGGATGGAGGCGTGTGCGTGTGTGTGCGTGCTTGTGTGTGCGTGTGTGAGGGGAGGGGGGGTTTGGAGGAGGCGTGTTGGAGAGAAACGTGAGAGAGAGCGAGAGAGAGACAGACGGGATGGGGGAGGATGATGTGAGGGTTGGGTTCGGGATGGGGGGGGGGGGGGGGGGGGGTTAGGGATGGGGGGGGAGGAGGGTGTGTGTGTGTGTGTGGTAGGGGGCGGGGGGGGGTCGTGGTGACGCGGACGGGCTGAAGCGTCCGGCGACTCTCGTCTCTGGCCTCAGTGTCAAAACTCATTAGTGGATGTCTGGATGGTTGATCACACACAACAACCACAACGCGCCCCTCTGGCACTGCCTCATCACTGCTAACGGGAATCTATGTGTGAGAGGGAGGATTGTGTGTGTGTGTGTGTGTGTTGTGTGTGTGTGTGTGTGTGTGTGAGAGAGAGAGAGATAGAGAGTAAGAATTGTGTGTGCGTGTGTGTGAGAATTGTGTGTGCGTGTGTGTGAGAATTGTGTGTGCGTGTGTGTGAGAATTGTGTGTGTGTGTGTGTGAGAGAGAGAGAGAGAGAGAGAGAGAGAGAGAGAGAGTGAGAATTGTGTGTATGTGTTTGAGAGAGAGAGCGAGAGAGAGAATTGTGTGTGCGTGTGTGAGAGAGAGAGAGAGAGAGAGAGAAAGAGAATTGTGTCTGTGTGTGTGTGTGTGTGTGTGTGTGTGAGAGAGAGAGAGTTTAAGCAAAGGAAAAAGGTTGAGGTTTAATTTGTTTAGTTTGAACCCCCACTGAGGCTTTCATTGTAGGATGGACGGAGAGAGAGAGAGAGAGAGAGGGAGGGAGAGAGAGAGAGAACGAGAGAAACAGGAGAGAGGGAGAAGAAGAGAATGAGAGAAAGAAAAGAAGAAAGAGATCGCCGGAGAGAGAGTGAGAGATTGAGAGAGAGAGGAGGAGAAAGTAGAGAAAGAGAGTGGAAGAAAGAGATACAGGAGGGAGGGAGGGTGAGAGAGAGAGAGAGAGAGAGAGAGAGAGAGAGGAGAGGAAAGAGCCAGCTAGGCAGAAAGAGAGGGTGAAAGGTCTTTCTTCCTCCGGTACATCTGGGGAGAGACGGGTCAGCAGAGAGGCAGGCTGCCTCCTTAGGGAAACATCCATCTCTAAAAAGCCTCTGATCTCCCTCTCTGCCCCTACTCTCTCTCTCCCTCTCTCTCTCTCTCTCTCTCTCTCCCTCTCTCTCTCTCTCTCTTTCTCTCTCTCCCTCTTTTCTCTAACTCTCCCCCCCCCCCCCCCCCTACTCTCTCTAAATAAGTGTTGGTCCAGTGGTCCAGGCACCGGGGAGGACACTGTGTTCTTTACACGCACGCACACCAGGCCAGAGAGCATGTGGACGGGTCTAAGCCAGGCGCCGGCCCTGTCCTCAGACCATCCCGTGGGTTTGTAGAGCAGCAGGGAGGCAGCGAGTCGTTGGCCGGCCTCAGATCCTCTGTAGAGGATGAAAAGTACTCTGTTCTGTTTTGAGTTGTATATAGGCCCACATAGTGTGCAATTTCTTTAATGTGACGATATATAATATTATGTATATTAATATACAATAATTATAATATAAAATTTATTATACTTATTAATAAGTTATTATTAGTGTTTTTTAGGATGTTTTTCTGTCATTTCCCCATCATGGTCCCCCCATCTACATTCTTGTTCCTGTTTCGGTTCTATACCCAGCATTAGACGGACTCATTTCATATTTACAACGTTTTAATCCCGTATTGTGATGCTTTTGCAGTGCCGTGGATGGACACCGCTCAGGGTACAGTCTGTCCAAACCGTCGGGGCTGCGGATGAGCCTGCTAGTAGTGGGTTCGGGTTGCCCCCTAGTGGTGGAGTTGTGGTTGTACACTTGACCTGTTTCTTCACGGGAAAGAGGCAGCGTTCGTCTGTGAGGAAAGCACGTGCTCGGCCCCAGCTGCTGTGGATCCAATAACGGATCATTCCACATAGATTCCTCGATCTAATCCCGATACATTTTTATAAAAACCTAATTTTGTTTCCCCGCTTTTGAGACATGAGGTAATCTATCCAGATTAACACAATATCAAACAGCAAGTGACACGAATTAACACATTACAGTAGGCTAATATATGAATAACAGATGAAAGAGAAAAAGATGCACTTTCTGGGAGGGATGTGTATCCAAAGTGTGTGTGTTTGTGTGTGTGTGTGCTTGTGTGTGTGCGCATGCGTGCATGTGTGTGTGCATGCGTGTGGTGTATCACAGATAATGGCGGACAGAGCTCACAGTACACAGATGACAGTTTTCTCTGTCTTGGTACAACCCAGAATGGTCCAATTGAGTGAAGGGGAAGGGGCATAAAAAAAGATAATTTTAGACACAGCATGAAGTGGTTGAAGCGCAGAGAGAATAACTACATCCCATAATATCATAGTCCACATTCGATTCTAGCAAAACCCAGCAATGCACAGTACACACTCAGTTGCACTCACGCCAACATCAGTCTGAAATACTGCAGCTGTGATACAGTATCTCAACACGTTACTAGTATGTAGTGTTTTGGAAATGGCATCTGAAAATGAAACGGACACAACCGGTAAAACAGATTTTTGCACGACTTCTACACGAATGCTAAAATGTGCACAGTGTTGTACAACTGTGTTTTAAACCTCCTTCTCCGGTGGCCAACAGGAAGTTCTAGTGTTGCTCAGCAGAGGACAGTGTGTGACCACGGCAGACGGACGGTAGGGAGATATGAGCCCTGCTGGATGAGAGAGACGTAGGGAGATATGAGCCCTGCTGGATAAGAGAGACGTAGGGAGGTATGAGCCCTGCTGGATGAGAGAGACGTAGGGAGATATGAGCCCTGCTGGATAAGAGAGACGTAGGGAGGTATGAGCCCCTCTGGATGAGAGAGACGTAGGGAGGTATGAGCCCTGCTGGATGAGAGAGACGTAGGGAGATATGAGCCCTGCTGGATAAGAGAGACGTAGGGAGGTATGAGCCCTGCTGGATGAGAGAGATGTAGGGAGATATGAGCCCTGCTGGATGAGAGAGACGTAGGGAGATATGAGCCCTGCTGGATGAGAGAGACGTAGGGAGATATGAGCCCTGCTGGATGAGAGAGACGTAGGGAGATATGAGCCCTGCTGGATGAGATGGATGTAGGGAGATATGAGCCCTGCTGGATGAGAGAGACGTAGGGAGATATGAGCCCTGCTGGATGAGAGAGACGTAGGGAGATATGAGCCCTGCTGGATAAGAGAGACGTAGGGAGATATGAGCCCTGCTGGATAAGAGATACGTAGGGAGATATGAGCCCTGCTGGATGAGAGATACGTAGGGAGATATGAGCCCTGCTGGATGAGAGACGTAGGGAGATATGAGCCCTGCTGGATGAGAGAGACGTAGGGAGATATGAGCCCTGCTGGATGAGAGAGTCGTAGGGAGATATGAGCCCTGCTGGATGAGAGAGACGTAGGGAGATATGAGCCCTGCTGGATGAGAGAGACGTAGGGAGATATGAGCCCTGCTGGATGAGATGGACGTAGGGAGATATGAGCCCTGCTGGATGAGAGAGACGTAGTGAGGTATGAGCCCTGCTGGATGAGATGGACGTAGGGAGATATGAGCCCTGCTGGATGAGAGAGACGTAGGGAGATATGAGCCCTGCTGGATGAGATGGACGTAGGGAGATATGAGCCCTGCTGGATGAGAGAGTCGTAGGGAGATATGAGCCCTGCTGGATGAGAGAGACGTAGGGAGATATGAGCCCTGCTGGATAAGAGAGACGTAGGGAGATATGAGCCCTGCTGGATGAGAGAGACGTAGGGAGATATGAGCCCTGCTGGATAAGAGAGACGTAGGGAGATATGAGCCCTGCTGGATGAGAGAGACGTAGGGAGATATGAGCCCTGCTGGATGAGAGAGACGTAGGGAGATATGAGCCCTGCTGGATAAGAGAGACGTAGGGAGATATGAGCCCTGCTGGATAAGAGATACGTAGGGAGATATGAGCCCTGCTGGATGAGAGAGACGTAGGGAGATATGAGCCCTGCTGGATGAGAGAGACGTAGGGAGATATGAGCCCTGCTGGATAAGAGATACGTAGGGAGATATGAGCCCTGCTGGATGAGAGAGACGTAGGGAGATATGAGCCCTGCTGGATGAGAGAGACGTAGGGAGATATGAGCCCTGCTGGATGAGAGAGTCGTAGGGAGATATGAGCCCTGCTGGATGAGAGAGACGTAGGGAGATATGAGCCCTGCTGGATGAGAGAGACGTAGGGAGATATGAGCCCTGCTGGATGAGATGGACGTAGGGAGATATGAGCCCTGCTGGATGAGAGAGACGTAGTGAGGTATGAGCCCTGCTGGATGAGATGGACGTAGGGAGATATGAGCCCTGCTGGATGAGAGAGACGTAGAGAGATATGAGCCCTGCTGGATGAGATGGATGTAGGGAGATATGAGCCCTGCTGGATGAGAGAGTCGTAGGGAGATATGAGCCCTGCTGGATGAGAGAGACGTAGGGAGATATGAGCCCTGCTGGATAAGAGAGACGTAGGGAGATATGAGCCCTGCTGGATGAGAGAGACGTAGGGAGATATGAGCCCTGCTGGATGAGAGAGTCGTAGGGAGATATGAGCCCTGCTGGATGAGAGAGTCGTAGGGAGATATGAGCCCTGCTGGATGAGAGAGACGTAGGGAGATATGAGCCCTGCTGGATGAGAGAGTCGTAGGGAGATATGAGCCCTGCTGGATGAGAGAGACGTAGGGAGATATGAGCCCTGCTGGATGAGAGAGACGTAGGGAGATATGAGCCCTGCTGGATAAGAGAGACGTAGGGAGATATGAGCCCTGCTGGATGAGAGAGTCGTAGGGAGATATGAGCCCTGCTGGATGAGAGAGTCGTAGGGAGATATGAGCCCTGCTGGATGAGAGAGACGTAGGGAGATATGAGCCCTGCTGGATGAGAGAGACGTAGGGAGATATGAGCCCTGCTGGATAAGAGAGACGTAGGGAGATATGAGCCCTGCTGGATGAGAGAGACGTAGGGAGATATGAGCCCTGCTGGATGAGAGAGACGTAGGGAGATATGAGCCCTGCTGGATGAGAAAGTTGTAGGGAGATATGAGCCCTGCTGGATGAGAGAGACGTAGGGAGATATGAGCCCTGCTGGATGAGATGGATGTAGGGAGATATGAGCCCTGCTGGATGAGAGAGTCGTAGGGAGATATGAGCCCTGCTGGATGAGAGAGACGTAGGGAGATATGAGCCCTGCTGGATAAGAGAGTCGTAGGGAGATATGAGCCCTGCTGGATAAGAGAGACGTAGGGAGGTATGAGCCCTGCTGGATGAGATGGACGTAGGGAGATATGAGCCCTGCTGGATGAGAGAGACGTAGGGAGA
>NC_140244.1:6548487-6585987 GCF_949987555.1 Borostomias antarcticus
TGGGGGTAGAAGCAGAGAGAGAGACCATGAGGGAGAGACCGAGCTGGGGGCAGAAGAAGAGAGAGAGACCGTGAGGGAGAGACCGAGCTGGGGGCAGAAGAAGAGAGAGAGGGGGAGAGAGACCATGAGGGAGAGACCGAGCTGGGGGTAGAAGCAGAGAGAGAGACCATGAGGGAGAGACCGAGCTAGGGGCAGAAGCAGAGAGAGAGAGAGGGAGAGAGACCATGAGGGAGAGACCGAGCTGGGGGCAGAAGAAGAGAGAGAGAGACGGTGACGGTGAGATCCTGGAGGATTAGTCCCGCTGCTACCGAGGCGCTGGCGAAGCTTCACTTCACAGCCTCGTTTACGAGCCGTGGATAGAAACAGCACCGCCATACTGTACATTCCAGGCAACTGAGAAGTGTTATAACTATGTCATAACGCGTGATATCACATCAGATCAGCTATATCCCCAATACTCTTTGGGTTCAGCCCTCTCTGACTAGTACTAGTGGTTCGGAGGCTAACAGTGGCACAGGACCCTCGACATGTGACGCTATCATCAAAATATAATGAGAATGATTGGTTGATGTAAATGGATGATTGACAGGTGCCCCTCCCCCTCTCTTTCTCCAGCAGATGAATAATGAAGGACGTTTCTGGAAGAAGCCATTATCCTGGCAGACAGGTAAGGTGATCCGGGCTGTAAACCTAGTCTCCGCCGGTCGGGCCGACAAACCTCCACACTCCCACACAGCCTCGGACCTCCTTCTCCACTCAGAACAGCCTCTCACCGGTCCTGGGCCTGGTTCTGGTCCTGGTACAGGTCAAGTCTAGTCTGGTTCTGGTAGCCTACTGGTCTAGTCTGGTTCTGATCTTGGTCCTGGAGGATGAATGGATCTTCAGCATCTTCACACTTACCTCATACCTACAGGTAAACTCAACAACAAATACATAGATCAAAGGCATCATATATATAGATGAACTATGTCTTGTACTTGAAAGTATTTGATGTGCTTTTGATAGCTACTCTAGCAGATAGAGTTATCCTGTTCACCGTGGAGCTTCCGCAAGAGAAACCTCTCATACTAGCGTACTGTAGCTAATTAGCCTAGTAGCTAATACCAACGGGTTGAAATTCTGAAAGACCGCGCTTCTCTTAACATTGGAATGTTAAAGATCTGTTTATGCCAGAAACTCGAGAGAGATGGGGAGGAGGAGTATTGTCTCTGATCACGTAGGGGTCTTCCCAGGGTGAGGGGTATCGGTTACTCGTTAGACTTCTCTGCTCACAGGTGTACAACAGGTGTGGGGTGTGTAGGTACAGTAGGCTATGTGCAGGGCGGCAGGTAGCCTAGTGGTTAAGAGCGTCAGGCCAGTAACAGAAACATTGCTGGTTCAAATACCCATGCCTATTTAGACTTGAGCAAGGCACTTAAGGCACTGTTTAACATTTACACTGTACAGCACCTTGTGATTCTGGTTTAGAAAGGTGTTTTATAAATATAATGTACTTACTGTAGGCTACTTACTAGGCCTACTCATGTAGTGGTTTTTGGCGTGACCCATGCATCTTTCAGCGGGTGTTGTGTAACACCTCTGGGAGGAATGTGGTAACATTAACCTCCATGCCGTTTAAGCATCACTTCTGGATCAACCGTGTAAAACCATGATATCCAGTTCCTGCGTTCAGTATTCCCTCCAAAGTGTGGCTGAGGCCTCCTCTACTTAGCCAGTTCCACCTGGATAGACTGAACGTCTCTCTACGATGATATTTGTGTAGTGAACACAACACAGGGGCTGGATACTTAACATAAAATGTTAACACTAAATATAGAGAGGCCCGCCGACACCTGTACTCACGGCGCAGGTTCAATATTCTCAGAGCACACAGAACCCGGCATGGAACGTTCCAGAACACTCCTGAGAGGACGGAGAACAGCTGTAACGGGAGAGAGGCCGTGCGTGGTGAAAGCAGATCAGGCAGCAGGGTGTTGCCTTTCGCTCTCATTAAGAACACGCCCCCTAACAGGTCACTACTTCCAGTACAAATTAAGCAAAATTCAATAAAATAGCCCTGTGTTTAGTTTGACAGATGAAGGCGGTAAACTACGTTTAGAAAGAGGGGTGTGACAATGACTGTTTAAGAATGGATGGCCAAGCGAGTCAGGACATTAATGAGCATCTGGTGCTTTTGATCACGCCTAGTAGCCTAGTGTAACTCCCATGTCCTGGAGACGGTCAAGAAATTGCCTTTTCATCGCTAATAGCCCCCCCTGGGAGAGGTCATGACCCCTAGTGGGTAGGCTAAAAAGGTCTTGGCTATACCTTGATGCTCTATCTGCGTATTACATTGAGTGTCTCGTTTTCAAAGCAGTGCTTGGCTACTGGCGCTTGACCCTACATGATTTGTCCCGTCTTGCTGAACACTGATGCTCATTTGCTATTCTTAGGCCTTCATACAACACATCCTCTCTGGCCTGCAGGGATCAATTTGTATTCTTGGGGGAAATTATTTACAAGTCAGTGGCTGGCTGTGAGTATTTGTGTCACATGTTTATCTTCAGCGGCCGCATGCCCGAGTCTCCTCTCTGCTCATATGCCAGTCAGAGTCACACATCTATCCAAGTGAACAAGTGGCTCCATCCAGCAGCTACTGTACCATCTTTCACCAAACTAAACAGAATCTCCACTGACGAGCCCCTAACGGTTGGAATGATCCATCGGTCCAGTGGGACTAGATTTTCATCTCCAAAACGTACGTCAGTCATTCTATTTTAGTCTGGATGACAGGCTGTAAGTCTCACTCATTTTTTACGCTGTCAGGAAGGCAATTTGAGGATTATATTCCCCAGCCTCATAGGGTAGTAGGACATTATCAACTGATAGGGCCTATTTGTAATCTCTGGGTTGGGTTGGACTATTGGAATACTGTGCGCCTGGTATATTGTTTTATAAGCGAACCACTGCAATCCATCACAACCCAGTGATTAATTTGACATGCAAATCGGCATTTCCTATAAACCTACATATAAATTGGACATAGGGTAGGCTATATTTACGGGGTTTTTTCTCTCCGTGATGCAATGTAAATGAGGAGATGATGCCTGCACGAACAGGAGCGCTCCACAGCCAGGAGGGTGAGAGCTGTGCTCGGCTGCTGATGTGCTCATTTTACTGTTCACTGACGCCGTGACGATAAACTGGCAGCGCTGCGCAGCGGCCGAGGAGGAGGATGCTCTGTTCTGTTCCCCCTGTCTCCTGCTCTGCTCTCCACCATCAACATGGAAGGGCTTCATTAATGCATATGTGTCCCCGCTGCCCTCAAGCTAATGAATTTCAATTCGCCGTTTGAGACTCGACCAACGTTTTTTCGGCCTCAGAAACACTGGACTTTCCTTACTGAGTGGATAGCACGGAGGTATCTGCCGAATAAGTCTACGGAAAAGGTAGGCTATGGTTTTGGCTAGAGAATAGGGGTCTGAAGTTAGCATTTTAGCATAGCTGCGGTGTGTTTGCACCGAAATGTCGGCTTTTTAAAATATAATTTCACAGAGTGGACCATAAAAGCAACACTATAGCAGGTTATTTTTGTCCGCGTATTGGCATGGTCCAAGTTTGTCCTTCAAATAGTCCGTTATTTGTTTAGGGAATCCCAGACCCTAAAATGATTCCCATTCTAGCTAAATTTTATTAGGCTATTACAGGGATTTCTAGCTACTGTACCAACACACATTCCATATTGGTGTCCTCTAGCCGGTGATAAATGATCAACCACTGACCACTGGCCGGTACCGTGTCCTTACCTGCGCCAAACACCAAACCTAAACCAGCAATGTTGCCAGCTGTTACTGCCGCGCGCCGCTTCGCTCTGTCTTTACAGCAACACGCGCTCCAGTGTGAGCTAGTATTTCAGGTTTTGGGGGATTTGAACAGGAGCCCACCTTGTGAACAGGAGCCCACCTTGTGTTCAAGGAGAAACACGGGAGCGATACCGGGGAAGCGGTAGCGGTAGCCTACCGGAGGAAGGGACCGTCTATTGTCACGAAACGCTCGTGGGAATGTCAGCCGCGATTTACATCACGGTGCTGCGCGCGGTCAATTTATCGATGTGACTTTGTGATGATAAAAATGAATCTCAAAGCGTTTATTGCTTTTGCATTTTCTGATATAAATGGAAAGAGGCGCTTGCATGGGAGTGTGTGCTGTGTGTATTACTCAGTAATAGATTGTGGTAATGAATAGTTTGTGGAATTTGAGAGATTTCAAGCTTCTGGGAATATTATGACAATGTGACCTTTTTCTGGTTTTTCGTGTTCTCTCTGCGGGGCCTCGTTAACACTCGCAGTTCAAGGACTTAGGCGGCACAAACTGATTTGAGCAAGTGATGCGTTAGAGTGACAGCTTTGAATTCATGCTGCTTATTTGTAGTAATATGCGCTGGTATTTTTAATGCATGTGACAGTATTTGGTGTTTTTAAATTATTTTTTCGGATTGTCTACAAATATATCCCCCGTCCCTAGTGATGGCGTGGATGATGCCCCGTAGGAGCAACCTCGCAAGGACCAGCCTGCTCGCGTTATCAAAAAGCCTTGGTCTACCGTGTATCCCCTGATGCTGGAACTCCGACATTGTTTTCAGTAGCAGTTCGATAGATGACAGGCGTAGGCCTGACCTTTGCCCCACATAACTTTATTTGTCAGGCCGATCTTTTTTAGAAGCCCCCCCCCCCCTCTCTCACACACACACACACAGCTCCAACAACGAGACTCAGTAGACAGCCAGTATGAACGCTATTGCTCATAGTTATTATTCCAATTAGTACCATTTATCTAATTTTCCTTGTGTAATTGCGTTGTATTGACAGGCTTGAATACTGATGTTGGCAGACATGTTAGATTTTATAGCCTACATTCTACACTCCCTCAGCGTGACCCCTCAGTTGACAGTGATCACCTAATCTCACTACCGGCAGAGCACCACTGGTCAGATAGCCGACTGGTCAGGGATAAGAAGAGAAAAGAGATGAAGATAACAAAAGCATGCTGCATGTTTAGTGACCTCGTTGTCCATGAGCAGAGATAGGTTGTGCGGAGTTAGGCGTTTACTGCATTTGAACATTATTTCATCGGGAGCGTATAGTCGGGACTAAATGAAAAACTCATTTAGGTAAAACACTTTGCCGCATGTGTAATAAAAACCTCAGTGGAGTGTGAGTTAGGGTTTACTTAGGGAAAGTAAATCGCACCTTGTGTGCCAGATATGCTACCGACAGCTCGAGCGCAGGACAAGTGGAAATCTGCAGTCGTGACCAATCAGAGGCCAAATCAGCCTCTCCGCACATCCCACTATCTGCACGGGCCAATCAATCAGCATCATATTGACAATCTGATCGGATTCTCATTGAATATCATAGCCTGCTCTTCCGGTTACTAGGAATATGGCGTAGCTCACAGCTAGCGATGGTCCGTGCTGAACCCGGCTCATTCACTCTAGTTTACAGCTAAATTACATATGATTTTGTTTGTTATCAACGTATTGAACGTGACTAATAACCACCTTCTCACACCTTCTCTTCCTCCAGAGGCAAATTATGCCAGCAGCGCCAGAGTCCCGCCCCACGGTGACCTGCCAGCCCATTGGTCAGAGTGCCCTCTCCCCTTCTAGCCCCGCCCACTCCCCTGGCAGATCCATGCCGCTGGACGCTCCTCAGAGAGCCACGCCCACACCATGAGCGCCAACGGGCCTAGCCCCGCCCCCCCGGCGGCCCTGGCCGCCCCCACTGTCCCGCCGGCCCTGCCTGCGGCCACGCCCGCTAAAGCCCCCCCGGCCCGGGCCCCTGCCGCGCCCCCGGCGCCGCCCCCCAACATCCCGGTGGGCGCCCTGGCCCAGAAGAAGCGGGCGCAGTACGCCAAAAGCAAGAAGCAGGGCAGTTCAGCCAACACCAGGCCGGCCCGCGCGCTGTTCTGCCTCAAACTCAACAACCCCATACGCAGGGCCTGCATCAGCCTGGTGGAGTGGAAGTATCCTTCACTATATGCAGTGTGTGTGTGTGTGTGTGTTTTGTGTGTGTGTGTGTTTGTGTGTGTATGTGTGTGTGCGTGTGTGTGTAAAACGTAGCCTACTATATGTGTAGGTCAGTGTGAGAAAGATGGCAGACACCTCTGTGCGCTCGAAAGGTTAGAGGGAAACAGACTGACGATACCAAAACAAAAGGAACAGATGTTAATTTGAAAACGGTTCGTATTAAAGTAACAACAGACGACCAGGACCAGACAAAGACAAGACCCCATTGCTGCGTTCCCAATCGCATACTTCCATACTACTGTATATAGTATGCCAAAAAAGGATGAAGTATGTCCCAATACATAGTATGCCACATGCAGTATGGCAAAAATACCAGGATGTCCTACTACATTAATTCGTATTTTACAGTATGCTAGCCTGCCGATTTTTCTGGCTATTCTGACCCACAATCCTGTGCACAGCGGCAATAACGTCACATGTGCGAGTCGCACCGGAGACGTTATGATGTCCCAGCTGTGGACGAATGTCGCTTTATGGACAGCGACGGATCTGGTCAAATTTCACAGCACAATGTTAAGACATGGTAGTATGTCCCAATTGTATGCTTACAAAGTATGTACTTTCTGGGGCAGCAGGTAGTAAAAAGTAGAAGTATGCGATTGGGAATGCAGCCCATGCCTACAGATGTCTGTCCTCTGGAGATTCAGAGTTCCTCTCGCAAACGATATGAAGGCTCCATTTGAAGGACCAATCAGGTGCTGGTTATTAGAGGCTGTGACCTACACACCTGCATACATGTAACGTAATCAATTAACACAGTCAGCAAGACACTTTAGGATTTTAAACGGACAGTGAAGTACACCGATATGGTTCTGGTACGACGAATAAATGAACATAGGCCCAAATACACGCATTTACAACCAAAAAATGTCCTTTTAATGTTGAGTGCCAGTGAAGACGGCATATTTACAGTCGTCGAAGGCCAAGTTGTCGTCCCTGGTTTTAAACTTGTGTAACAGCTTCCTCTCCTTAACCAGACTACGGCTGACTGTGACGTCGGTTGCATCCGCGCTGTAGCTTCTAACCTTGAGGGACACCTACGCAAATTACAGAAGCATCTCACAGCACAAACAGATCAAAGCCCAGCCGCAACCCCCCCAACCCCCCCCCCCCCCCCCAGACCTCATGGCCTCTCGTTGAGATTCCTCATGGCGAGTGTCACTGCTCAGGCTGACAACCACACATAACTCAGCTGAAGTGGCATCGCTGAAACCAGGGATATTATGTGCATACAAACTAATGTTAGCCTTTGTTTAGTGTAGGCGTGAGTGGGGGATGCGTTCAGTAGGACTGTGAAGAATGACAGCTGGTATTGAGGGTGTGCCACTGTATTGACTTCGCTGAGGCAGCGTAGCTTACATGAATCACTGTTTTACCGGGTGTGTGTGTGCGCTCACAGTACGAGGGGAAGAGACGGAGGGCAGAAAACAAAGTCATTGGTCGCTCCTGCTCTCCCAAGGCGCTGTGAAAGTCACCACGTCCTAAATCCTAAAATACTGGTGGGGTTGTGCGTGTGTGTGTGTGTGTGTGTGTGTGTGTGTGTGTGGAGAGAGAGTGACTCAGTGGCACCACACAGCTGGTTGTTACTGTGGAGGGTCTGCTGGCTTTGCGGCTCCGGCAGATGGTGTCAGCTGGGCCCGGTTGAAAGCCTGACTATGAAAAACCATCAGATGTCAGTAAGTTCTTTTTTTTTTTTTTTATTGTTCCAGGGAAGTCACATTGAGATGGATCTTTTTCAAGCGGGCCTTATCATGTGAGCCGTCCATAATTGATGTATGTAGTTAAAGAAACATTTTTGGATATAGAGCCTCATTTACGACTTACCCATAATGTGTTGATTGATGGAGAACATTTTCAGCTGATTCCGTGCTGTCTTTTTTCCCGGGTGTTAGCAGCATGCTAATGCTAGCACAATGCAGCAGAAATGGCTAGCATTCAAAGAAAACTCACTTAAACACTCCACAGTGCAGCCAGATCAAATCAAATATGAGGGCAGTCGGTCAGGGCTTCATTTGAGCTTTTATCAATTTTGAAGTCCAACTATCGTTGAACCTGTTTGTTTGTTCTGACCTATATGGCTCTCTCTGTAAAAACGGAGGTGGAGCCATACATAATAAGCCAGCACTATTGTCTTCACAACAACAAGGGACAGAAGAGTGGACTATTCTCTTACTATCAAAACAACAACAAGTTGTAATGGTCACGTTCGAAAGGGTATGACTTTGATGAGTTTAGTTTGTCTGGCGATCCTTACTTGTTTGGAGCGTATATAAGTGAGTTTCTTTTAATGCTAGCCATTTCGGCTCAGTTGCGCTAACATTAGCATGCTGCAAATGCCCGAACGAGAGACAGCACGGAATCAGCTGAAAATTATCTCCATCAATCAACAATATTATGGGTAAGTCGTAAATGAGGCTCTACGGACAAAATTCGGAACTACCCCTTTATGTTTTTCAGTGACTTCTTGTGTCATATTAATGTGACTTTCAGGGTGGATGAATGGCAATGTGTGTAATCATGTGTCAATAATTTGAGTTTGTGTAGAAGTTACATTGAATGTGGTTCATCAGCTTGGTCGATTTTCCTTAACCTTCTTCTCCCAGGCCATTCGATATCTTTATATTAATTGCTATTTTTGCCAACTGTATGGCCTTAGCTGTGTATATCCCCTTTCCCGAAGATGACTCAAACTCCACAAACCACGACCTGGTGAGTACAACATGTTTGTCCCCAACGTCACCCAGGCAAGACCTTTGAGCCCTTTCATCTCTTTCACCTGTTGTATGTTCTCATCTACTCCGATAATTGGCCTACTGGATGTGTTCCAGGGTTATTGACCTACTGGGGCGGCTGTAGCTCAGTTGGTAGAGCAGGTCGTTCAATGATCGAAGGGTCAGTGGTTCGAATCCCAGCTCCGACTGTCCACATGTCGAAGTGTCCTTGAGCAAGACACCTAACCCCAAATTGCTCCCAATGAGCAGGTTAGCACCTTGCATGGCAGCTACCGCCATTGGTGTGTGAATGTGTGTGTGAATGGGTGAATGAGAGGCCATTATAAAGTGCTTTGAGTTCCAGTTCCAGGGTTATTGACCTACTGGGTGTGTTCCAGGGTTATTGGCCTACTGGGTGTGTTCCAGGGTTATTGACCTACTGGGTGTGTTCCAGGGTTATTGGCCTACTGGGCGTGTCCCATGTGTCTCCAGGGTTATTGGTCTGCTGCGTTTACGAGGACTCACTCGGTTACACAAGGCACTCAACGCCAACACTAGCTCATAATTGTAAGTCTCTTTTGGATAAGAGCGTCTGCTAAGTGAGTGAAAGGCCATGTGGGGCTGTATCAGGCAGGATCAGCTCACCCAGCCTGAGCTCGTGGGGAGGTTGCGTGGGTTAAGGACTGTCACTCTGTGTTGTTTTTATAATAGCTGTGATTACAGAGTTTGTCAGTGAATAACAGCACAGCGCGGAATCAGCTACTATCGTGCAGCTTTTCATCCGAGTTTCATCGGCGCTCAAACCCGCGGCTCTGACCAAAGATTCCAGAGTGGTTCCGTTTGCGGCCGCGGTTTGTTCTGGGTGAGAGTGGGTTGGATCTGTGTCTGGTAGAGAAGAGAGACCAGCACGTTCCGGCCCGCGCAGCGCAGAGAGACGTCCTCTTCCTCACCGGTGCTTCATCACGTCATCTCTCTCTTTTATGCCTTCAGAGCTTTTATTCACTTTTCTATTTTGAGAAGCTCTCATCCCTGCACCTCTCTCTCCCTGCTCCTTCCTATGCTGTGTTTCATCAGCGCGTGTGCCCAAGGTGTCAGGGAGTGATGAATTATGGGTGATGTAGTGTTGTAAGCATTGTTCCACAGCTGCGGATGAGTGTGCACTTAAACGGCCCGGACTACACAGAATCTGGCATCCCACATGGGCAAAATTTAGCTGAGGCACTTAATGATTCATGAACACGTCTGGCGGCCGAACGCTCTCTAAAGAACCGTCTGAGAGCAGAAGGATGTTATCACGCCAGGCTAAGAGGCAGCTGTCCACGCTGTTCCTCCACAGCGTCCTCAACCCCAAACAAACCAGATAAGTTCCTCTTCGGACTTTTTCGGCCCGTAACTTTCTCCCGTCCAGTTGAGAGAAGAGCAGTTTTAACAGCTTGATCTCTCGGAGGCTGACCCCCGGGGGTGTTGGTTTGCGCGTCGGAGGAAAGTGGGTCATCGGGGACGCCGCCTCTCTGGCTGTCGCCGTGGCGCGATTGCAGTGGTGGCGCCTCCCGAACGACTCCTCACGGCGCCAGCTCACCGGCCCCCGGAAGGGTCAGTTTCGCAACGCTCGTGTATTTGGTTGTCAGACTGTTAGCCATGAGGATTTTTTATTTTATCTTCCCAGTCGTCTCTGGGGACTGGAGCTAGCGTAGCCTCTGCGCCTCTCACATCGGAAAAAAAACTGGATTCATGCGACTGCACGGTCACGACGCAGTAGCAGCAAACGATGTGCCTAAAAATCTGCCTGGGCGTGTCCGGTCCAGGCGCCGCTCGCCCACGCTGGCGGGTACCGAATGATCTCCCGGGGGACCTGTAAACGCTGAGCGTCCGGACGTCGAGCACCGGAGCGCCACTCTAGCCTCGCTGGCGGCGTGCCACATCGCTGCTGACTCCGTCGCCTGTCTACGTACAGTAAATCAGCGCCCGAGGGCGGAGGGGGGGGAAGGGTTATAAAACCGAGGGTTCCGGTGAAGGGGCTGGGTCTAAATGGCTGCTTATGAGACGGCATCGACAGAGTTGATGTATTTTGGAGATAGAAAGAGTCCGTTCCTACTTCCCCCTAATTGGTCAGTTGGTCTGTTTCTTCCTGGTGTGGGCGGAGAAGGTCTGACCTGATCTCGTCTAGCAGGACACACTATTACTGCCCAACAGGACACACTATATGAGGAGAGCGGTACAATGACATCTATTTACCAAGCTGGACTCATCACCTGAGAGAGGGCTTGATAGCTGTGATCATGCAGCGCTGAGGGAATAGTATCACTCTGCTGTTTTTCAAGACAATAGCGAGCTCTGTGTATAGGGCAGCTATAACAGCCTAGACTCCAATGTAGCACGCACACTTACATACTCGCGCGCACACACACACACACACACACACACACACACACACACACACACACACACACACACACACACACACACACACACACACACACACACACACACTCCTCTCTCTCTCTATATATATATATACTCACAAAATTCAATCCACAGGAGGCGTGTATGTATGTGAGGAAATCACTGTGTGTGTGTGTGTGTGTGTGTGTGTGTGTGTGTGTGCACGTACAGGTACTGTATGTGTATGTGTATGTATGTGTGTGTGTGTGTGTGTGTGTGTGTGTGTGTGTGGAAATGCAGTAAATCTCTGAGGTAGTTTAATGTAGCAGCTAGCAGGAGCCAGCAGCAGCAGCAGCTACTGGTCTGTCCGTGGACATGGTGGCGCAGGGAGCAGAAGGGAGACCAGCGGTCAGGGAGACATGGGAGGAGATGGGAGACCAGTGGTCAGGGAGACGCGGGGGGAGATGGGAGACCAGTGGTCAGGGAGACATGGGAGGAGATGGGAGACCAGTGGTCAGGGAGACGCGGGGGGAGATGGGAGACCAGCGGTCAGGGAGACGCGGGGGCAGAAGGGAGACCAGCGGTCAGGGAGACGCCGGGGGAGAAGGGAGACCAGCGGTCAGGGAGACGCGGGAACAGCGGCGGAGGAGGAGGGCGAAACACCGCAGCTCACTGTCTCATCTGCGGTCTGTGATAGCGACTTCCTGTCTCATCTGCGGGCGGTAATAGCGACTTCCTGTCTCATCTGCGGCTGTAATAGCGACTTCCTGTCTCATCTGCGGCTGTAATAGCGACTTCCTGTCTCATCTGCGGGCGGTAATAGCGACTTCCTGTCTCATCTGCGGCTGTAATAGCAGCTTCCTGTCTCGTCTGCGGCTGTAATAGCGACTTCCTGTCTCAACTGCGGCTGTAATAGCGACTTCCTGTCTCATCTGCGGCTGTAATAGCGGCATGCGGTTTAGACTCAGCAGCCGACTCCTAACTGGGTTACAGCAGCTCTGCCACGTCCACACAGAGCCACTCTGCAAATAGCAGCATCAACCGTGAGCCCTGCAGGTCCTCCGTGTTCCAGAGCGCCGCCCTCTGTGTTTAAGGGACAGACACTCAGCCCAGCTGATGGTTCCCAAAGCTCCCCCCATAAGACATTCACGAAGAACTCGCTCTTCAGGCTGAACAGCGTGTCGAGAGAAAGATTTATGCTGCATCTTATCTTGTAGAAATAAATAAATGAACCAAACTGATAACAAGGCACAGCTTTTCTGAGGAAAATCACAGCGTTGGAACTGACCGTATCTCTGTTCTCTCTCTCTCTCTCTCTGTTCTGCGGTGGCGGGGGTAGTGCTGTCCAGTCAGACTAAAGCCGAATTTATACTTTGTGAGCCGTGAGCTACATTTTTGGCTCATTGACGGCATTTGGAACGTATCGCAGGCCGTGATTTCTAGCGGCTCACACCGCGTCATTATATGTCGCACATATCTGATTGGTTGACTGGCCTCGAGAGATGAAGCGTTCTGTGTTGCTAGGAGATGAGAAACATTTTCTTGTTTGGTAACAACATAGCATGATTGTGTTACATATGGACACGGCAGGGCACGGCTCATTGAGTATAAATGCACAGAGCTATGAGCCGTGAGCCATGAACCAAAAAATGTGGCTCACGGCTCACAAAGTATAAATTAGGCTTAAGGCTGGGGTGATGAGGAGCTCTGCACTGCTCTGCTCTGGAGTCCTGGAGTTCCGCTAGCCTCCTTAGTAAAGTCCTGGAGGTCCGCTAGCCTCCTTAGGAAAGTCCTGGAGGTCCGCTAGCCTCCTTAGGAAAGTCCTGGAGGTCCGCTAGCCTCCTTAGTAAAGTCCTGGAAGTCCGCTAGCCTCCTTAGTAAAGTCCTGGAAGTCCGCTAGCCTCCTTAGTAAAGTCCTGGAGGTCCGCTAGCCTCCTTAGTAAAGTCCTGGAGGTCCGCTAGCCTCCTTAGTAAAGTCCTGGAGGTCCGCTAGCCTCCTTAGTAAAGTCCTGGAGGTCCGCTAGCCTCCTTAGTAAAGTCCTGGAGGTCCGCTAGCCTCCTTAGTAAAGTCCTGGAAGTCCGCTAGCCTCCTTAGTAAAGTCCTGGAGGTCCGCTAGCCTCTTTAGTGAAGGTGGCTTTAATGCAGCAGCCTCATTATAAATAGAAAGCCGTTTGGTCCTCGGGCTGAGCTGGGCCAAGGAGCAGAGGAGGAGGAGGAGGAGGGGGAGGAGGAGGGGGGTGGGGGGGGGGGGGTGCGCCACCGGGAGGCAGGAGAGAGGAACACAATGGGGAGGGTCCTAGAGGCACACGCACACACTTATAGACACACACATGCAATCACACACACACACCCGGAGATGTACACATACAGGCCTCCATGGGCGATGCCCATACACCTATGGTATATGCGCGCGCGCACACACACACACACACACACACACACACACACACACACACACACACACACACACACAAACACACACACACTCCTGTGTGAGTCTTCCCATATCTTCCATACCCTGTAGGTGAATGAGAGACAGAACCCTCCACCCCTTCCTCCTCTCCTCTCCTCCTTCCTCTCCCCATTCTGTTCCCTGCCTCCCTCTCTCCTCCCTCCTCTTCTCTCTTTCCTCCCTCTATCCTACCTCCTCTCCTCTCTCTTCTCCCTCTCTCCTCCCTCTCTCCTCCCTCTGTTCCCTCCCTCTCTCCTCCCTCCTCTCCTCTCCTCTCTCTTCTCCCCTCTCTCCTCCCTCTCTCCTCCCTCTGTTCCCTCCCTCTCTCCTCCCTCCTCTCCTCTCCTCTCTCTTCTCCTCTCTCTCCTCCCTCTCTTTAAGGTCATGTGTGGTCTGTGTGAGATGCTGAGTGCTGGCGGCAGCTCCTGCTGATGGTTGCCCAGACGATGTTGGCTCTGGACCGTGACCTTTTCACTGTGGATCTAATTCACCCTGGACTGGTCACCCTGGGCTGGTTACCCTGGGCTGGTCACCCTGGGCTGGTCACCCTGGACTGGTCTCTCTGGGCAGGTCACCCTGGGCAGATCACCCTGGGCTGGTTACCCTGGGCAGGTCACCCTGGGCAGATCACCCTGGGCTGGTTACCCTGGGCTGGTCATCCTGGGCTGGTCACCCTGGGCTGGTCTGCCTGGGCTGGTCACCTTGCTGGAACCACGTCAGGCCGTTTCCGCATCACTGCTGTGGCCACGGGGCCGAGGACGAACGGACAGGCGAGGTGCGGAAGGTTGAGGTGACCGCAGATGAACCAGAGAGAGATGGAGTATAGGATGGATGGATGAGTCCATAGGAAGTCTAGATAGATGGGTGGATGAGTCAGTAGATGGATGGATGAGTCCTTAGCAAGTCTAGGTAGAGGGATGGATGAATCAGTAGAATGATGGATGAGTAGGAAGTCTAGGTAGATGGATTGATGAGTCCATTGGAAGTCTAGGCAGATGGATGAGTCCGTAGGAAGATGGGTGGACGAGTCCGTAGGAAGTCTGGGTAGATGGATGGATGAGATGGTAGATAGATCGATGGATGAGTCAGTAGATGGATGGATGAGTTTGTAGGAAGTCTAGGTAGATGGATGGATGAGTCCGTAGGAAATTTAGGTAGATGCATGGATGAGTCAGTAGATGGAGGGATGAGTTCGTAGGAAGTCTAGGTAGATGGATGGATGAGTCAGTAGATGGATGAGTCCGTAGGAAGTTTAGATAGATGGATGACTCCATAGGAAGTCTAGGTAGATGGATGAGTCCATAGGAAGTCTAGGTAGATGGATGAGTCCATAGGTAGTCTAGGTAGATGGATGAGTCCATAGGATGTCTAGGTAGATGGATGAGTCCATAGGAAGTCTAGGTAGATGGATGAGTTCATAGGAAATCTAGGTAGATGGATGAGTCCATAGGAAGTCTAGGTAGATGGATGAGTCCATAGGAAGTCTAGGTAGATGGATGAGTCCATAGGAAATCTAGGTAGATGGATGAGTCCATAGGAAGTCTAGGTAGATGGATGAGTCCATAGGAAGTCTAGGTAGATGGATGAGTCCATAGGAAGTCTAGGTAGATGGATGGATGAGATGGTAGATCATACCATTGCTGGTCCCCAGGGAGACACACATGCCCTAGTTGAGGAAGCGTTATCTCACAGGTCACAGGTTCGGGGTACAATCTAACGTACTTGAGCAACTGTATGTCATGGCTAAAAGTGAAATAGAGTCTATTGGGTCTGTTTCACGTTTTAAGAGAAACGGCTCTGTTACACGTTTAAGCAACGGGTCTGTGTCACGTGTGTATTCTACGTCTATGCATGGATAAAACATGAAACTGAGCTGTTTCACACCAGTGCCTCTACTCGTCTGTTATACGTTTAGACGTGATACCGGGTTGACTAGAGAGCTTCTGTTCACACACACACAAGCGATGAACAGTGTAGCTACATGACCGTACTAGTACTGACCTAGTAAAAGTGGTAACTGGTGGACAGAAATGAATGACCACAGCGAATAATTAGTTAACCACAATGACCACAGTTCAGATGGTGTCCCCCAGAACCTGCTTACAATAGACACACACCTGAGAGAGAGAGAGAGAGAGAGAGAGAGAGAGAGACAGACACACACACCTCTGAGAGAGAGAGAGAGAGAGAGAGAGAGACAGACACACACCTCTGAGAGAGAGAGAGAGAGAGAGAGAGAGACACACACACACACACACACACACACACACACACACACACCTTCAGGTGGATACAGTAATTCAGACCAGGCAGGAGGGTAGTTAGCGCCTTGGTGCTTTTATTCAAACAATAAGAAAAAGGCAAAAATGTTCCAAGTATGGATCTCCCGGGAGAACAACCAAAAAAGCACTCTTCTGGTGGCGGAGGGGCTCAGGACCAGGGCCAGAACGCCACAGCTATTCCTGGAACAGGCAGAGGGAACGAGTATTAGTGACGCGGGGGAAGAAAAAAAACAACCAGCAGCACACGCTTCTCCACTCACTGCGTCCGAGGACTGACTCCCTTCTCTCCTGCTGGCTTTTTGAGGCGGCGTGGCTCGTTAGCTGATTTGGTTCAGCCGGTGTTTTCTCAGCCCGCGAGTCATTAGGGGATTGAGCGCAGCTGGTGAGTAGCGTTGCCCGGGCGACCACAAACGGCCTGTAGATCCCCCTTGATGGCCTGGCCGTGCTGCTGTCCGTGGTGCTGATCGGACCCTGTCTGCGTCGCCGTCTGCTCCCGGCCCGTTCCGCCTGGTGGGCGCTGTCCTGGGTGCTGAAAGGGATTTATGCACGGCAGGAGGCTTTCTGGGGACGAGCGCTGCCCTGTGGCACGGACCTGTGGCAGCCTCACTCCGGACGGGCCCCGGGGGGATGCCACAACACACACACACACACACACACACACACACCTCTTAGAGATACTGTAGACACTGTGTTCATCCATCCGTCTACCTACCTTTCTGCCTTAACGGATAAGACGCTTTACAACAGCGTCTCATTCACCCATTCACACACACACTCACACACTCACACACCAATGGAATGCAAGGTGCTTTCATTTCATTGGGAGCAGTTTGGGGTTCAGTGTCTTGCCCCAAGGACACTTCGACATGTGGAATTGAACCGCCGACCTTGTGGTCACTGGGCGACCAGCTGTACCTCCTGAGCCTACGACGGTGTTGGGGTTGGGCAGGGTGGGGCGGCGTGTTCAGATAGCAGGCCCATACGAGTGACTTAGTGTGTGTGTGTGTGTGTGTGTGTGTGTGTGTGGAGACTCTCTGGCCGGGGGAAGAGTGTCTGTGCTGGAGGAGACTGTTAGACATGTTAGAGCTGTGTGTGTGTGTGTGACAGTGTTGGCTGTAGCGGTAACTGTGGCTGGCACAGGCTGCAGTGTGTGTGTGTGTGTGTGTGTGTGTGTGTGTGTGTGTGTGTGTGTGTGTGTGTGTGTGTTTGTGTGTGTGTGTGTGTGTGTGTGTGTAGACCCACTCAGTAGAGAGGGTGGCTGAAGTGTGTGTGTGTATGTGTGTGTGTGTGGACTCCAGTAGAGAGGATGGCTGAAGTGTGTGTGTGTGTGTGTGTGTGTGTGGACTCCAGTAGAGAGGGTGGCTGAAGTGTGTGTTTGTGTGTGTGTGTGTGTCTGTGTGTGTGTGTGTGGACTCCAGTAGAGAGGGTGGCTGAAGTGTGTGTTTGTGTGTGTGTGTGTGTGTGTGTGTGTGTGGACTCCAGTAGAGAGGGGGGTTGAAGTGTGTGTTTAGTCACTTAACTAACTGCTCATTTGTGGCTGCATCTCCCCCCTCTTGTTGGGGGCCAAGCAGCGCAGCTGCGTAGGCCACCATTAAGTGTCTACCTTTTCTTATTATTCTTCTGCCATTGGAGTCTATGGCAGCCCATAGAAGCATATGGTAGAAAGTTATGAAAATTGGCACACTCATTCAGGACAGTCCCCTGAGTCTCCTCACCAAGACTCATGTCCACAGCTCGAACCCTCTAGCACCACCAACGTGTCAAAGTTGGCATTGCTTTTATGCATGCAACTTTTGACCTGTAAGTCTGATTTTGAAAAACGAGGTACCTTTGGAATCCTTGGTTCAAGCCGAGTTCAACGCACCTCATGACGTCATTGTCTGCCATATTGGATTTCCCGCCATTTTGTACTTTGTGTAAAACACTTAAAATGTATCTCCTCCTAGGTTTTTTCACCAATCTGCACAAAACGCATTATGCACAATCTATAGGCCGATGTCCACAAAAATCTTACAGGGATTTCTGATTGTCCATTGCGTTCGCTCGTGACAGCCAATCAAAATTGGCAGAAAAGCTGCAAAACAGGAACTGGGGTCATATCTCAGTAATGTTTTAATCTATCAAAACCACATTTGGCACACTCATCCGGTACACCCCCATGACATCTGTCACCAAGCCTCATGTTGACATCTCGTGCACTCTAGCGCCACCAGCGTGTCAAAGTCGGAGTTGCGTTTATGCCAGTAACCTTTTAACTGTATGTCCAATCTTCAAAATGATGGTAGCAATGGATTCCCTGGCTCATGCTGAGTTCAAAACACCCAATGGTTTTATTATTACTTCATTTGTTTGATTGCAGAATGCAAGGAACACTTTTTGTCTTCTGCACAATTTCACCACTTTCAGAGTGGTGAAAGGCGCATTTTGGAAAAAGTCAAAAATTTTCTAAACTGCCATCCCTCTTCCAATTCTCACAGCTCATACACATATTATATATCAAAACGTTCACACGACTCTTGGGATTCATAAAATCAAAAAAGCTAAGCTCTCCGATGTATATTTTTCACTGTGTGACAGTTGGAACGATGACTCCCCCCCTCCATTGAAAACAATGGATCCACACTCTAGAAAATGACTGAATCAGTGTTAATTTTTCTAACTCGTCACCTCTCCTACACTTCTGAAGACCGAACGACATATTATACATGGAAATGTTCGCATGATTGTCTGGATTCTGAAGAAGTAAATAGTTGAGCTATGCTATGTATACTTTTCGCTGTGTGCCAATTTAAACGACGACACCCCCCCCTCTCACTTAACCGAGAGGAAGCGACCCTTCCAGCTGACATTAATTAAGTGCTCAGGACTCAGACTCAGATTAGGATTCAGCTAATAGGTTATAGCTAACATGCCTTGTGGACTAGGGTGATTCACCTTCGTAACATCCGGCGTAGCACAGTGGTTAGCATGTTGGCCTAGGTACAGAGATCGAATCCCGTTCAACCATATGTCTGACTTCCGAAAATCTCGGGCCCATCCTTGACCCTTGTCAAACATGTCACCACGTCAGTCTAGCTGATTCCTTGTCTGCTTGCAGTTAAACTGCTTGGCCCCCACATTCCTGCTTGCAGGTATATTTGACTTTAATGTCTTTAATGTGCGCATGCTTGTGTGCTGTTTGTACGAGCATTAGTGTATTCATTTGTGTATGTGTGTAGTACCATATGTATAGTGTGTGTGCGTGTGTGTCTGTGTGGGCCAAGGAGCAGAGTGATTGTAGACTGCATGTCCATCAAGCCGCCTCTTCCTTAAAGAGGCACGCAATGCTTATTCACGCATTCCCCCTCCTGATTGGCTAGCGTGGAGAGGGATTTGTTCCTGATTGGCTAGCGTGGAGAGGGATTTGTTCCTGATTGGCTAGCGTGGAGAGGGATTTGTTCCTGAGTGGCTAGCGTGGAGAGGGATGTGTTCCTGATTGGCTAGAGTGGAGAGGGATTTGTTCCTGATTGGCTAGAGTGGTGAGGGATTTGTTCCTGATTGGCTAGCGTGGAGAGGGATTTGTTCCTGATTGGCTAGCGTGGAGAGGGATTTGTTCCTGATTGGCGAGCATTGAGAGGGATTTGTTCCTGATTGGCTAGCGTGGAGAGGGATTTGTTCCTGATTGGCTAGCGCGGAGAGGGATTTGTTCCTGATTGGCGAGCATGGAGAGGGATTTGTTCCTGATTTGCTAGCGTGGAGAGGGATTTGTTCCTGATTGGCTGGCGTGGAGAGGGATTTGTTCCTGATTGGCTGGCGTGGAGAGGGATTTGTTCCTGATTGGCTGGCGTGGAGAGGGATTTCACTTTCCGGGTACATTTTCCTAATATGTGAATCAAACAACCTTGGGTTGGGATTGCTCATATCTGCTGCATCTGTAGACACCGACAGGACAATCAGGGCAGAGTGAAGCTCTTGGTTGTTCATCTCAGAGAGGCTCGCGGGGCGGCCATGTCTTATCCCAGAGGAGAGCTACGCTACTTAAAGTGCACCTTGAAAGATGGGATCTTTCTGGCATCGCGCTGCCCTGAGTTCCCCTCTGGTGATCTGGTGCCCAGGCATTAGTAAGCGATGCAATACTCAGGGAGTGAGTCACCACTGGCAAACGCACACATGCGCACGCACGCACGCACACACACACACACACACACACACACACACACACACACACACACACACACACACACACTGAGTCATGAGTGGAGAGGTCTGCTGGCTAAGGGGGGAGGACGGGCCAGACAGGGAGCACTAATGGACAAACTCCTAGGTGTCAGAACGTGTGTGTGTGTGTGTGTGTAGATGTAATTGTGTGTGTGTAGGTGGTTGTGTGTGTGAAGGTGTGTATGTGTGTGTAGGTGTGTATGTGTGTGTGTGTGAATGAATGAATTATTTGTTATTTCTGTGTCATGCCACATATGTGGCTCATCTCACCTCTCAAGTTGTCGTACCGATTTACACGGTGTTCTACGCCCTTTTTGAACACAGGGGGAACTGGCGACGCAGGTGGTGCGTCGGTGAATTACTATGTTTGACGGAGAGAATAAGAGCGACAGTTCATGAACGCACAATCATGTAGGCTAATAGCCCAATTCAGCACCAACATATATCGCAATGCAAGATTAGACGTGTCCTCTAACCGGCTCATTCATGGTCCGATATGGATTTGTTCCCCAAACTGAACCTATGCGCTGTCCAAAACCTTTCCGCGCTATATGTCACACACCTAATGCAGGCACTCCATCAAACGGCAATAATTGACCAATTAGATTGTCATTAATATGTGATCATGTGGACCTGTTTGCTCTTTGGTAAGCATATAAATGACAGTCCTCCTGTGCGTAATGCGAGCCTAAATGAATCCGGCGCTACTCGGCCTACTGGCCGAGATAGAACTCCAAAGAGGTGACGGCGATGGCGACTGCACCCACATAAGGGCACCATCAGTGAATGAATACGTCTATGTGAATCGCTAAAATGTGCACACTAGAAATACCCAAATCATATGTGACATGCTCATCACAAGTGTAGTGGCACGGTGGCCTGGCTCCACGCATGACTCATTCATCCTGGCGCACAGCAGGGTAGGGGCTAGACTGGAGGCAGGCGCTGCGCGTGACGGCTGGCTTGTTGGTGTGTCCATAGCCAAGATACATATTCTTTGTCTTATTTACTTTTAATCTTTATTAGCATTTTCCATCCATACAACGACAATACAATAAAACATAAAAACCTACAATAACAGCTTATGGGTACATCCATCCATGCAGCTTTTTTTCTTACTCAAATATGACAATTTTAATATTAGTGGTATCATCACACTTCCTTCTATAATCCATCCATTTTTCCCATCTCCCTTCAAACTTTCCTTCCTGCATCCTCAATGCATGCGTGAACCTCTCCCTAACATACATCTCCTCCACAACACCCAGCCACTGCTCCTTGGTTGGGCGTTCCACCTTATACCAAGCCCTCGTTATTGTCTTTTTACTAGCAACCAATAGTACTTTCACTAGGTATCTGTCCCCTCCTTGTACATCATCCCGTGTTATGTTTGCCAATATATATATTCAAAGCTGATAAGAAGGTGGAGGTCGTGGCGCTGGAGGTGGAGGCTACAACTCGCGGGGGCACGACCGTCAGGTCAAGGACCACTGCAGACTCCCCCTCCTCTGAGTCCGACCCCACGTCTGGAGAAACAATTTCAATAATTTTCTTTGAGTTTGTCTGTGAACTTGATTATGCATTAAACATTTCATTGTGCAGCCATATTCATTTGATATGTTTTTCTGTTGGCAGTCAAATAAATGCTGTGATTTACCGGGTGATTTAGATGAGTCTTAATTTCCCAGAGGGGAAAATGTTTAATGTGTTCTAACATTATGAAGTGGTCATCTGCGTTATTGTTCCCTGTTTTTGGTCCTAATTTAATCATAGCCTACCACAGAATGTTTGCTTTCCTCACAGCCACATGTTACAGTATGTCCGTGTATGCCAAATCCTAGATGCACAAAACGTAGCTAAAGTAGGCTACTAAGCTGTAGGAGCAAACAGACAAAGGTAGGCTATTAATACCTTCCGAAGAGGATTGCCTTCCTCGCGTGGACCTCACCAACTAGCACATGCACCTCCGTCTCCGAGAAGTTCCTCTTCTTAGCTCTTCGTTCCATGTTTCATTGTCCCGCCTGGGTGCTCCACGCTACCTTTTTAAGCCGGTTCCTTCCGGGAAACCACGTTTGGCCACTCATGGTTTTGACCATATATGGTTGGATTAGGGCGTGGCGAGGGCGGAACACGGGGCGCGTGCGCGTACGCTCTCTTCCCCGCCAGTCTCGGATTTCTCGTGCAGAAAAGGGCGTACGACCTTTTTGATAGATCCGAAAAGCGTGTATATATTCTCGTCGTACGCTCGATTTCGCATTTTCCGCGTTTTCGTCGTACGCCCTCTTTTACACCGGAATTTACACGCTCTTTGATAAATGAGGCCTCTAAAAAGACTACAAAGGAAAATGATTCAAGTTGAAATACTGTAGCACCTTGAGCTTTTCACCATCCTCCTCCTCCGTATAAATTATTTTGTTGTTGTTACCTTGTTAAAAAGACGTTGTCTAATATTATCATAGAGTGGACAGTACTGTACAAAAATGCTTTTCATCTTCCACTACATTAAGTTCACACAGAGTACACAGTCTTTTTTCCTCTGCTGTGCCCACATATCTGCCGGTCTCTAATGTACTGTAGGCCAGGTATCCCAGCTCTGACGGTGTAGGAACAGAGCATCACCCTGTGTAACTCCTGATGGTGTAGAAACCAGTAGAAAACCAGTTGGTCAGGACGTCATTTACTTCCACACAGGCTTGAGGTGCACTAACGAGAGAACAGATTGCTTTCAAATGCTTTCTGAAAGTCAATAAAACTTGCACACGTGGATTTATTCTCCTGCAGTCTATTTCTTATTATTGAATAGACAGTATAAATGTGATCAATACAGGCCGCTGTTCTTTTCCAGGAATATCATCAATCTCTCATTAACTAAAGATGAATAAAGTTTGTAAACCGCTCAGTAGACTAAGTCCTCTATAGTTAAGACTTCTCTAGGATCATTTTGCTGTGATTTTGGTATGGGTCTTATGATGGATTTAAGCCAAAATGATGGTAGTCTACCAAATTCAAAACAGTATTTAAATAGACCAAGTAAAAGGTTTTTCCTACTTTTATCTTATCTATCTCCTTCAGAACCTCGACCATAGAGTCTATATTAAGATCTTCATTGCCCTAAAATCCTTCATCAGTATGTCGCCTCATATACAAACAAACTAGCAAGTCTCTTTCCCACTTGTCATGTCCCTGGTACAGTAGATCTATCTGAGTTTCCATCTTCTCCCCATATTTCGATTGGAATGCACTTTTTTCTGTCCTGTTCCTAATTTATTATTCTGTCCAGAAATGCTGAGGACTTGATGACTGAATATCTTCCAAATGTAACACCTGTCCCCTTTGATATCTACATTTATAAAAACGCTATCTTTTATTAAATGTATTTTAATAAAATACACATTTGACATTTACTAAAATGAATTAACAGTTGCTGCCCATCTCCCCTATTTCCTTTACATTGTTAAAATAGTGGTTCTGCCCTCTGCATAGCGAATTACAGATCCTGCAACTCTATATTCCAATATGGTTTGCTTGGCTTATAGACTCTCTTTGATTTAAGGGTATGTTGTCTGTCCTGTGGGTTCCTCCCTAGTTCATCATAGATACCCGTAGCCTCCATCTACTGTAGCTGTCCCTGTGTGGCGAAGCAGGGTCGCTGCCTGTCCACCCATTCTATCAGCGCCTTACGTCTCATATCTGAACATCAACAAAAATCATTTGGTAGCTTTCTACATAGGTCTCTTTTACTCTACATACAGTAGGTCTCTTTTACTCTACATACGTCTCTTTTACTCTACATACAGTAGGTCTCTTTTACTCTACATACGTCTCTTTTACTCTACATACGTCTCTTTTACTCTACATACAGTAGGTCTCTTTTACTCTACATACAGTAGGTCTCTTTTACTCTACATACGTCTCTTTGACAGTATTTTGGTTGTAGATCACTTTCCCCGACTAGAACTCACTCTGGCGGTTTACTATGAAAAGTCCATTATTAACAGCGAATGGTCAGGCAATCTGCTATGTTCCCCAATGAGGTACATGCAGCCTATTACGTAAATCCACCATTTGATTTGCTGTTACCACTTTAAACAGGATGCATGTATTCGGACATTCATGTGGAGTTGCTATATAATCTACAACTGCTTTTCCTTTTACTGGTACGGAAGTGTAGTTGTCATTAAGAAGACTTTACGGATAATAAGACACATTTTGGAGTCTCTGAGAAATTCTATCAATGATTCTCTGTGTTTATTTACCCTCTACTAATACCCCTCTATTCAACCCCTCTACTAATACCCCTCTATTCAACACCTCTACTAATACCCCTCTATTCAACCACTCACCAATACTGACCCTCTACTAATACCCCTCTATTCAACCCCTCTACTAATACCCCTATATTCAACCCCTCTACTAATACCCCTCTATTCAACCACTCACCAATACTGACCCTCTACTAATACCCCTCTATTCAACCCCTCTACTAATACCCCTCTATTCAAGCCCTCTACTAATACCCCTCTATTCAACCCCTCTACTAATACCCCTATATTCAACCCCTCTACTAATACCCCTATATTCAACCCATCTACTAATAAACCTCTATTCAACCCATCTACTAATACCCCTATATTTCAACCCCTCTACTAATAAACCTCTATTCAACCACTCACAAATACCAGGCCCGTAGCCAGGGGGGGGGATCGGGTGGATCGAACGAACCCCCCCTCACGACCAAAGGTCCCGAATTTAAGACCAAAGGTCCGCCCCCCCACCCCCGCAACAACTCGCACGCCAATCACAATAATCTGTCAGCACCCCCCCCACCCCCCCACCCTCCCGCCAACAACTTGCCGAGCAACGGGATCTTCGAAAAAAAAATGCGATAAGGTCCACTTTTTGATAAAAACGAACCCCCCCTTCCACAAGGCTGGCTACGGGCCTGAATCCTGACCCTCTACTGATACCCCTCTATTCAAACATGCACAACCTTTCAGTATAGCTGTCCGCCCCCACAGTGCTGCACACACACACACACACACACACACACACACACACACACACACACGTGCACCGCACTCACATACACATGCACATGCACCACCACACACACAGACACCACATATTTATACATGCACATACACACACACACACACGTACTGTACATTCTATACACACCACACACACAGATGTACTCATTGCCCTCTGTGGAAGAGCTCTCACCTAGAAGTTGGTATGTGTATGGAATATTATGATGCTGTTGCTTGGTTACTGTAGTAATGAGCGGTAGATAGAATGTTACTCTGAGGAGGGGGAAGTGGATGTGGAGACCATATCCTTTCGGTTTGTCAGTGTTGCCTAGCATCCTGGCTGGCCTAGCATCCTGTTTGGCCTAGCGTCCTGGTTAGCCTTGCATCCTGTTTGGCCTAGCGTCCTGGTTGGCCTAGCGTCCTGGTTAGCCTAGCATCCTGGTTAGCCTAGCATCCTGGTTGGCCTAGCATCCTGGTTGGCCTAGCATCCTGGTTGGCCTTGCGTGCTGGTTGGCCTAGCGTCCTGGTTGGCCTAGCGTCCTGGTTAGCCTAGCATCCTGGTTGGCCTAGCGTGCTGGTTAGCCTAGCTTCCTGGTTGGCCTAGCATCCTGGCTAACTAACGTGCCGGTTACAGCGCTCTGACTGATCCATACAGACAGGACAAGATGAGAGGGAAGGGGGGAGGGGAGGGAAAGAGAAGTGGGGAGGGAGAGAAGGAGAGTAAGAAGGAGCGAGAGGAGAGAAAGAGGTGGGCAAGACAGGAGGACAGAGAGAGAGAGAGAGATCGGGGGAGAGAGATGGAGAGATAGAATAAGAAAGGAAGTGAAAGGGGGAGGGACTACATCTTGTAGCCTTGCAAATTGCATAAACACCCCATCATTTCCAAATGACCTCTAGAGGCTTGTTATCCAGCCTTATTTGCTGACAACTTAAAATATTGACTAGTTTGGCCAACTGTGCAATACTGTGTGCTATCAACAAGACTAGCGCATAATGCTAGCCCCCATACCAACAAATATATTGACTACCTTGGTCAATAATATATCACAGTAAAATTCTATCAGTATGACAAGCTCCTACTTTAAATACAGCTGTTGAATCCGGCAGTGTGGTTGGCTAGCTTTTTCTGTTTTTGCCTCTTGAATTATCAGTCTCTCTAATAACTAAATCATTTTGTATATTTATGTAACTTTATAATAGGGGTGTGAATAATTTTGGTGCTTTTCTGGAACAGAACATAATACACAAAATAAAACATCATTTTACAATTGTATTAGCATTGTATGTTTTTAGCCTGATATCGGACAGAATTGTCAGCTAGTTGTGTTCAGAGGTCTGGACCCAGAGATTAAGCTACCTCAGTGTTTGAATATGCATTTAATTTTATACAATTTTTTTCATCTTTATCAAGGGTGTGAAAAAATACATAATGACAGTGGTGTGGTTTCTCAACACTGCATTTTGCCAGCGTGTGGTTTCAACATGACTGACATTCTGTATCGGTGTGCACCACATGACGTGCTGAGTTTAGCCACATGGCTTCCGCCTGGCGACTCGTGTCATGGGCGTTGAGGACATATGGGCCGATGACCCCAGGGTAGCTGGACCGTGGAGTGTGTGTGTTTGGGTCATGTGATGAGGAATGTTCAGGTCTATATGGTTCAGCAGGTTAACAATCTTGTTAGATACAGTAAGGCCATGCATCTCATTTCTCTCTGAGTGAGTGTATGTGCATGTGTGTGTTGTGTATGTGTTTGTGTATGTGTGTTAGAGTGTGTGTGCGTGCATTTGAGTGTGTGTATGTGTTTGTGTGTGTTTGAGAGAGAGAGAGAGAGAGAGAGAGAGAGAGAGAGGGGGGCGGCACATGTACTGTATGATGTGCTACTGTACGGTCTGTGTAATGTGTCCTGTACCACAGTGTGTATCTATAGAAGACAAACGTCTTTGAGCTCCGTGTGTTTGTAATTTTCAGTGGAGGTTTGGTCTGGAGGGAGGGGGTGTATGTGTGTGTGTATTTGTAATGTTCAGTGGAGGTATTGTCTGTGAAAATAGTGGATGGTGATGTGTCTGTGGGTGCTGTTAATAATGTGTACTGTAGCTTGTTCTCTTGTATGAAGAGAGAGAGAGAGAGAGAGAGAGAGAGAGGCCTGTGGGGCAGTCCATAAATATCTCTGACTCATCTGGGCTGTAGACTCACACTATGTACCTTCTTTTTCTTTCTTTCTTTCTTTCTTTCTTTCTTTCTTTCTTTCTTTCTTTCTTTCTTTCTTTCTTTCTTTCTTTCTCATTCTCTCTTTCTCTCTTGATGTCTCTGTCTCTCTCTCTCTCTCTCTCTCTCTCCAGTAGTAGTCGTGTTCTTGATGAATAATGGAATTGGAGTGGGTTGGATGTGTTATCATTCTCAGGTTATCATTCATAAGCAGGGAAGGGACATGGTGTTCATACTGTATGCTTCCCATAGCCCACACATCCACGCATGCTCCCTTCCGTCTGTGTTACTGAGATGAACGCCCAAAGAGTGCATGGAAATGCTCTGAAGCAACTTCTGGTAGGTCTATAGAATTCATTTGAAATTCAGATTTCAGAAGTTCCAAAGTCAACACTTTAAAAAAAAAAGTTTTATAAACTGTATTTCATTGACTGTTCCCCCTCCATCTCTCTCTTTCTCTTTTTCTCAATTCAATTCCCTGAGGGTTTATTGGCATAGCCATACAAAAAATGTAGTGCAATATTGTGTAATACAATTAAATAATACATAATAATAATTAAAAGATAGTAGAACAGAAAAAGCTATTTTATTAATGTTGGTTAAGACATCAAAATCAGGATGTTTGCATTTTAATTTGGGGAAATATTTAGTCGGGGCTGGCTGGAGTTTTGCGCATTGAGTTAGAAAGTGCAGCTCCGTCTCAACTCTGTCTTCCTTGCATAGCTGGCAGAACCGCTCCTCTCTGGGGAGTCATAATGTTTATTGGCCTGTTTCGATAGCCAGTCTCTCTCTCTCTCTCTCTCTCTCTTCTCTCTCTCTCTCTCTCTCTCTCTCTCTCGCTTCTCTCTCTCTAACAGTGCCTGAGCGCTCATGAGTAATGTACAGTATGTACAGTATGTGTATTTGAGTGTTAGTATACATATTTACACAGACTGTATGTATGTATGTATGTATGTATGTATGTATGCATGTATGTACAGGTGCATCTCAGAAAATTTGAATATTGTGGAAAGTTCATTATTTTCCGTAATTTAATTCAAAAAGTGAAACTTTCATATATTATAGATTCATTATACATGTAGTGAAATATTTCAAGGCTGATTGCCTCCATGCTACGCTCCACTATGATGCAGTAATTTGTCTAATGCAGTCATTTGAGTGTATAAATGAACATACTGAACATACTCTACAATCATAAAGATTAAAACAAAAAACTTGAAATATTTCACTTTGTGTAATGGATCTAGAATACATGACAGTTTCACTGTTTGAATTACATTATGGAAAATAATGGACTTTTTCACAACATTCAAATTTTTGGGATGCACCTGTATACATGCATGTATGTAAAGTACATACTGCACATATATTCTGTATTTATGTACACTGTATGTATTCAGCAATTTCCACTGCTGAAACACCCAATTTCCCCCACGGGGATTATTCAAGTATCTATCTATCTATCTATCTATCTATCTATCTATCTCTCTCTCTCTCTCTCTCTCTCTCCCTCCTCCTCTCTCTCTCTCCCTCCTCCTCTCTCTCTATCCCTCCTCCTCTCTCTGTATCAGTGTGTGAAAGGCAGCAGCCCTGAGCCTGTTTCAACCTTTTACTGTCGTAACAAAGAGGAGCTCCGTCTCCTGCGCTGGGCTAAGTGCTCCGTTCAATGGCCAGTAAACTGGTGGTAAAACGAGCCCTGCAGCCCACTGTGCTCCGGTGTGTGTGTGTGTGTGTGTGTGTGTGTGTGTGTGTGTGTGTGTGTGTGTGCGTGCGTATTGAATGAATGAAGTGTTAAAGAGTTAAATGAGTGTTTCTAATATTGCCTCTCTAATGCCTGATGCTGCCCCAGGGCGTGAGATCATGTCATGATTAAAAGTTCTGGAGAACCAGGGCATTATGGACAGAGAACCAGGGCATTATGGACAGAGAACCAGGGCATTATGGACAGAGAACCAGGGCGTTATTGACAGAGAACCAGGGCGCTTTGGACAGAGAACCAGGGTGTTATTGACAGAGAACCAGGGCATTATGGACAGAGAACCAGGGCATTATGGACAGAGAACCAGGGCATTAGGGACAGAGAACCAGGGCGTTATGGACAGAGAACCAGGGTGTTATTGACAGAGAACCAGGGTGTTATTTACAGAGAACCAGGGCGTTATGGACAGAGAACCAGGGTGTTATGAACAGAGAAATGCATTATCCACAGACAGACAGACAGACAGACAGACAGACAGACAGACAGACAGACAGACAGACAGACGGACAGACATGCAGGTGGAGTGTTGGAAGCTGGCTTGATATCGGAGCTGGACATTAGCCTGGCAGGTGTGCACATACAGCAGGGATCGTTTCTCTGACACAGACAAAGCCCTCAACCTGGACTAACAAGCCTATGGAGCTTCTCTATTGAACAGGGCTCTGTGTTGTAGACCATACTTACATCTGCCCATTCATACTGTCCACATGCAAGCAGACGAGCATCAGACCAGCTCTGTGAGATATTCCTGCTTATTATGGTGGCTATAGGCCTTGTGGCCTCATGTACACAGCAAAAAGTCCAGTGTTGAATTAACTCTTACAGAGTCAATTTCAACACTTTTTCAGGGTTTATATAGCTCCACACTCACCTGAGTCAAATCAACACTTTCAAAATAGTTAAACATTTAACACCATGTCAAGAGTTCCTTCTTTCACCCTTTACCAGAGTTAAAGTGCCAGTGTCTCTGAGTTAAAGGTTTGACTCTTTACCAGAGTTAAAATAACACTACAGGGTAAGAGTTAAAATAACACTACAGGAGTAGACACATAACACTGCTCTGAGTTATGATTTACTCTTTACCAGAGTTAAAATAACACTACAGGATTAGACACATAACACTGCTCTGAGTTATGATTTACTCTTTACCAGAGTTAAAATAACACTGCAGGATTAGACACATAACACTGCTCTGAGTTATGATTTACTCTTTACCAGAGTTAAAATAACACTGCAGGATTAGACACATAACACTGCTCTGAGTTATGATTTACTCTTTACCAGAGTTAAAATAACACTGCAGGATTAGACACATAACACTGCTCTGAGTTATGATTTACTCTTTACCAGAGTTAAAGGATTAGACACAACACTGCTCTGAGTTTAACTGAATTTATTCAACTGCTGACTGCTGGGATACACATTCTGACACAGGAAACAAATCAGCATTGTCTAGTCAAAGGATGCAAGCACATATTTGTTAAGGAATCTGGCTCTCAGCTCCCTGACTCTGGGTGTCTCCTTCATTTTTCCCACATCTATGTTGTACACCGTTGTCTGCAAGAATGTGTAGAAGCTAACAAGGGCAGCATCGTAAGACACGTTAAACACAAAGTGAACTTTGAAAAGTTCATCAAATGCCCCGAGCGAGCGGTTTGCCTGGCATGGGATGAGGTGCTTATCCATGGCGATGTAGAAGCAGTCAATCTTGCTCTTCTGACGCCCAACCGCAAGGAGGTACGGCTGCCGACCAGGCTGGTTCTGGAGGTGCTCGTCCAAACTGCAGCATGACTAGGGTTGACATAAGGAAAATGAACATTAGACAAGAATAATGTGCAGCTGTAACCCTTGTAAAGGCCTTGCCCAGGGGCAGAGTCAGACACGCATGCAGACACGGACATGTCAATGGTCAAGCTACTCTACCAACTGTGCCAAGAGAGCTGGCTCCCTTGGCAAAGCGGAGTGAGTTTAACCAATCCACTCGTCATTCTGGATTTGCAAAGATTAGAAGTGATTATTTAAACAGTCATCCCAAATAATAAATATTACCTTGTGAAAGACTAAAAGTCTCTCAAATGCATCAGAGGCAGAGACTTTTGTAGACTTCGGTCCCCCTGGTGGTGGTGGAAGGAGATGCAACAGCAACAACAGGGAGGCCATTTCTGGGTCGTAAGCTGAGGACAAGAGTCACAAGAATAGATAGAACAGAGGTATTAAATCTGGGGGCAGGTGATGTTTTTGGTTCTGTTCGATGGTTAACAACAAGCTAAATAAATACAACTTACTTGTTGCATCATCAAGGTCACTTCCTGGGGGACTTTCTGCTGACTGCACCAAGCGCTGCAACTCTGGTGTGGAAGTGAGCTGTGACGCCTCTTTGATGATGCATGGCTTGAAGAGCACATCCCATTTCTGAAACAGCTGGGAGGCGGTCTCATCTCCAAACAGGAGAGTGAAGTCTTGCTCCACCTTTAAGAAAGATGACATTAAATTGCTGTGTAGTAGTTTCGGTTTGTGATGAGGTTGGCTCCCTTCCCCCTCACCCTCTGTACCCCCCTCACTTTATTTTAAGCATTTTCCGTATCATGAAAAACGCTATAATAAATAATAGGAACTACTTTCAAATGTAGCAGTATTCTAAAGATCGCATTTCAAACGTACCAGCCCTTTTGTATCCAGGAATCTTGGGAAAAGGGAGAGGACATCAACACCTTTGCCTGGGTCATTAACAAGCTTCTGGTGGTGCTGAAAGGTCTCTCTCATCTTCTGGAAAATCAGGGAGTTGTCAGCGGTATGGTTGAGTAAAGACATGGCCTCTTTGCAAGCATCTCCATCAAGTTGCTCTTCCAAGTTGCTCTTCCCAGCCCTCTGGGAAGTTGGGCCTCCTGGATAAAGAAAGAGTAAAAAGTTTAGCACAGGCAGGTGCTGGATTAAAAAAAAACATTGTTCGAAGAGCAGTGGCTTGAAATGTCACTAGATTACATTGAGAAAGGAGCTATTGTGTATGGATTTTCTTCTTCTTATACCTCCTGAAGGAAGGTCAGTAGAGCTGCTTGGCAGTGCAGATGATTGACGATTCTGCCTTCTGCTGACGGTTTTCAGACGCCAAGAAAGGAATCCTGTGTGGCTTGCAGCATCATAGAAGTGTTCCTGAAATGTAAATAAATTAATACATTGTTAAACTTCGCTCATAAGAAGTCAGATAATTCAAACGCCAGTGTGATGCACACAGCTTCATGTCACATCATGCAAGTAGTGTCATGCAAACAATAATGACTTACATATCCTTTCTTTGAATATGGATCCTTGAGGGAAGGGAACAGTGTCACTATACCAAGAGCATAATGTTCTCTGGTTGCTTTGGTGGGGAGGCAACTGAGAGGAGATATTAAATCAAATTTAAAGGGTTAGTTCGCTATTTTGGACATCTAGCCCCATTTCCCACATTCCTAGTATGTACCGCTACAGAGTCAAATTTCACTGAACCTTCTAGTATTGGGTTTTGGTGCAAACAAGAACATGAAGAAACACACATACCCATGAGTATCAGTCATATGAGCCACCAGGATGTTAACCATTCGGCGTCTTGTGCCATCTTTTAAGGTTTCTGTTCTTTGGTACTCCTGTAGTACTTCTTCACCACCAGACTTGCCTCTTAGCACTGCTTCAACCATCTAATGAAAAGCAAAAACAAAACATGGTTAACTTTTCTATGGGCTAAGAATGAAAAAATGTAAAGGAACCCATTAGAATCAAATCTTTATACCCGTTTAGCAGGCATTGCTCCAGGTGTATCCTCAATCCTTTGTCTCTTGCTAGGGACCTCTTCGATTTCAAGGATTGCAGTTGATGCATTTGAGCTGAAGCTTGAGTCAGACATCTCAGACATCTCAGAAGCAGGGGTGCTTGGACCAGAAAATTCTAAAACAGAAAAAATCTTAGCTTAATAATTTGATTCAGTAGTTTGTAGAGTGCTTGAATATACCTAAAAAAGCATAGAGGCACGCACATCCAGACACTGTGGCAGAGTTCTGGACAGAAGACAATTTCAGTAATAAAGTGATGTCGCTCACCAGATCTGAGCTCTCAAAGTGAATATACTGACGCCGAGTCAAAAGGGTAACATTCGGGCAATATGTCAGACAGCCACATAAATTCACGTTGGGAACCCAAATCTGGTGTGCGGACATCACTTCATTCATCCATCATTATATCTGCCTTTAAACCTCACCTTCATCTGAGAAAACTGTCAATACCACATTGCCTTGACCAACGAGGTCACTGAATATCTCATCATCAACTTCTGTCCCTGATGCATCCTTGTATGTAACGTTTGCATCAGGTGGCAGGCAAAATCTCTCGATAACTGGAAAAGATGGGACTAGAGTGAGATTAAACTGAAGATGCTTTTAAGGTCAACACTGTTTCTTGTCTCACAGCAAATGACTATTCACCTTAAATACATCCACCATTATATAATTATTAAACAGACCAAGAGAATTGTCCCTCACAATCTGCTCACACTGATGTGATTTTGACTACTCCCGGCTCTCTGCTGGAGGTTGGCTTGGTGTGTTCTGTGTCCTACAGGTGGTGATTGGAGAGGTTGCGCACCTGTGGAGGACGTGCCATAGCTGTTAAGAGACCAGAGGCGTCACTCACAACAGCCGTTCCCTTTTTTCTCTACGTGTTGTGCCGAATTCTCACTCCCCGCAGATTTCCACTCCCCTCCACTGCACCTGACGTTTCTGGAGGTAGCTTGCGGGGCTAAGGTGCCTGGTGTAGGTGTGTGAGGCGGTAGGGGCATTTCCCGGAGCCACCACGCACCATAGCCCCGCAAGCTACCTCCGGAGGAATCGTGGAGGGGAGTGCAAATCTGCAGGGAGTGAGAATTCGGGACAACACCTTTGCGGAGAAAAGAGCGGACGGCCATTATGAGTGAGGCCTCTGAACTCCCAGTCCTCCCTCTCTTCCCCCTCCAGAGCATTTTGGTTGTTGATTATTTGATTTCACGCCATACAACACCCACCATACCGTTTTCACTACATCCATGCACTGCTCAACACTACTGATTCTCATTAACACAACTCATCTTTAGTATTTGTAATTGAGCTAAGTATAGGTTAAATAAATATTCTTAAAACGTGCCTTGGTTGTGCGACTCCCCATTTGTTGCGGTCCTGTAACAAGCTGGGCCGTAACAAAGTGGGGAGTCGCACAACCAAGGCAAGTTAAGAATATTTATTTAACCTATACTAAGCTAAATTACAAATACTCAAGATGGCATGTTAATGAGAATCAGTAGCGTTTAGCAGTGCATGGATGTAGTGAAAACAGTATGGTGGGTGTGGGTGTTATATGGTGTGAAATCAAACAAACAATCAAAATGCTCTGGAGGGGGAAGAGAGCGAGGGCTGGGAGTTATGGTCTTTTAACAGTTATGGCACCCCTGCCACAGGTGCAGCTGGTTGCAATCACAGGTGCACAACCTCTCCAATCACCACCAGTAGGACATAGAACACACCAAGCCAACCCCCAACAGGGAGCCAGGAGTCATCACATGATTGACAACTCCAACACTAAAAGCCATTTAAATCAGAAAGTGTTAAAATAACACTGGGAGTTGAAATCACACTGATGTGATCAACTCTTGTCAAAGAACTCCAACGCTAAACAACATTTAAATCAGAATGTGTTGAAATAACACTCTGGGAGTTGAAATCAACTCTGAAATATTTAAACCTGAAACAGCTAGCCTAAACAATGTTTAAAGTTAGCTAACATTACCATTTTCATTGAATTGCTTGAAGTCAAACCGTCCATCTTCAACATCCAACTTCACATACTTCTGACATTGGCCGCACTTCACCTGGACCAGCATTTTCCTCAGAAATGCAAGAAAGTTCGACAAATTAAAATGAATGCTAGCCAAGTTATCTAGACCCAGACACAAGGTCGGAGTGTAGCTAGCTAATCTAGACTGTTACTATGATTACAAACGGATTTTCAGTCTGTTTCTCCAGCCTGGAACAGTTTTATATGGAAAAAGAAACAAGCTGTGTTTTCCATGCAAATTGCTAAATCCATTAAATTGGACTGGAGACATTTGCTAACATTACCTAGCTAACGTTAGCTAGTTAGCTAGCTAGCTCGCTCAGCTAAGTTAATTAATTCTGGTCGATGACCTGGGCCAATTAACAACGTTGTAAAGTATAGCACCCCATAGATGTTTCATTGTATTGTAACCTACACAAAGCACCAAATTATAATTGTTTTAATAAGTTAACTCACCGGTAATTGCACTTCCACGACGTTAGCGGTTGCACCATGCATGGAAGATGAAAATGGCTCAAGCACGAACTGAAGTGAAAGAAAGGCGCGCGCTGTTGAACAGTTGGGTACACCACGTGATCAACTCTGTCCAATCAGAATAACACCCTGGGAGTCGAGGTCAACTCATAACCACTCAATTACATCTCCATGGAGTTGAAATCACACTGATATGATCAACTCTGTCAAATAACTCCAACACTAAAATACATTTAAATCAGAAAGTGTTAAAGTAACACTCTGTGAGTTGAAATCACACTGATGTGATCAACTCTGTCAAATAACTCCCACACTAAAAGACATTTAAATCAGAAAGTGTTAAAGTAACACTCTGTGAGTTGAAATCACACTGATGTGATCAACTCTGTCAAATAACTCCAACAATAAACACCATTTAAATCAGAATGTGTTGAAATAACACTCTGGGAGTTTAAATCAACTCTGAAATATTCAACCCTGGAATTTCAACACTCCAGTTTTTGCTGTGTATAATGGATGGGTGTGAGGGAGATGGTGTGTGTGTGTGTGTGTGTGTGTGTGTGTGTGTGTGTGTGTGTGTGGCTGGCCCACTCTCGTCTGTCGTATGTCATCTCTGGCGAGCTCGCTGGGCTGATCTGAAAAGGGCTGAGTCACACTCTGGCCTGGCCCCACTCAGGCACACGCTACCGGACCAGACCGGACCGTACCGTACTCACTACTGTACCTCGTCCTGCTGACATACAGTCAGCCCTTCACCTGCCTCCAACCACAGCTCCTCCACCTGCCTCCAACCCCCTCCTCCAACCACCGCCTCCAACCACAGCTCCTCCCCCTGCCTCCAACCACCTCCTCCAACCACCGCCTCCAACCACGGCTCCTCCCCCTGCCTCCAACCATCTCCTCCAACCACCGCCTCCAACCACAGCTCCTCTCCCTGCCTCCAACCCCCGCTCCTCCACCTGCCTCCAACCCCCGCTCCTCCACCTGCCTCCAACCCCCGCTCCTCCCTCTGCCTCCAACCCCCGCTCCTCCCCCTGCCTCCAACCACCTCCTCCAACCACCAACTCCAACCACAGCTCCTCCACCTGCCTCCAACCACAGCTCCTCCCCCTGCCTCCAACCACAGCTCCTCCCCCTGCCTCCAACCACCACTGGGCTCTGTGCTCAGGGGCTGCAGCCTCTCACCCACACAGAGATGCTGTATGAACGCCCTCAGGGTTGAGTCTCAAAACTCTTTCCTTGATTCCTAGTGTCCTCTAGATCTACACAGAGACACGCACACCCTCAGGGTTGAGTCTCAAAAGTCTGTCCTTGATTCCTAGTGTCCTCTAGATCTACACAGAGACACGCACACCCTCAGGGTTGAGTCTCAAAAGTCTGTCCTTGATTCCTAGTGTCCTCTAGATCTACACAGAGACACGCACACCCTCAGGGTTGAGTCTCAAAAGTCTGTCCTTGATTCCTAGTGTCCTCTAGATCTACACAGAGACACGCACACCCTCAGGGTTGAGTCTCAAAAGTCTGTCCTTGATTCCTAGTGTCCTCTAGATCTACACAGAGACACGCACACCCTCAGGGTTGAGTCTCAAAAGTCTGTCCTTGATTCCTAGTGTCCTCTAGATCTACACAGAGACACGCACACCCTCAGGGATGAGTCCCAAAACTCTTTCCTTGATTCCTAGTGTCCTCTTTCGTCCTTCTCTTGACACCTTGGAGGAGATTCGTAGCTGGTAACAGAGCTGTTAGTGGAGGGGAATGATGTGTATTTCTTGATCTTGTACTGTCTGATGACATTACGTGATAACATGCAGCAGCTGAAGGAGTGACACATCACATTATACATTGAACATCACACAAAGTTAAAGGTTTATTCCACTGAACTACAGTGGCACCAAGAGAAGACATCTGAGATACAATCTTGACCTCTTTCTTCATGACTAATTTGAAGAAAGAGGCCACGCTGTCTAACAAGAACATCCTGTGGTCAGTCGCCCTGTCTGCATGGGTGCGGCTATGGCTCAGGAGGTAGAGCGGGTCTTCCACATGTCGAAATGTCCTTGGGCAAGACACAGAACCCCAAATTGTTCCCAATGAACCTTGC
>NC_140244.1:6590987-6598487 GCF_949987555.1 Borostomias antarcticus
GATAAATACTCTGATAAATACTCTGAGAAACACTCTGGGAAATACTCAGAGAAATACTCTGAGACAGACAGAGTCCGTTTATAGCATGGAATTAACAACAACATCGTGTTTACCTATCCAAAAGACAAATCTACAGTGTAAAACCTAAATATATCAATATTGCATAGGTCAGGTGTTAACAAACATGTAAATAATCTATGAATATGTGAAGTAAAATACAAATATGTAAATGATCTATTTTATAGTGTTAATATGAACAGATGCAGACACAGCAGCTGATAAAAACACCCCAGTGCAAGTCAGCCAGTCAGCCAGTCAGCCAGCCAGTCAGTCAGTCAGTCAGTCAGTCAGTCGGTCAGTCGGTCAGCCGGTCAGTCGGTCAGTCGGTCAGTCGGTCAGTCAGTCAGTCAGTCAGTCAGTCAGTTAGTCAGTCAGTCAGTCAACCAGTCAGTCAACCAGTCAGTCAACCAGTCGGTCAGTCAGTCGGTCAGTCAGTCAGTCAGTCAGTCAGTCAGTCAGTCAGTCAGTCAGTCAGTCAGTCCTCTCTAGCGCAGCTCTGATGTGCTTGGGAGCACTTCCTGTCTCTGTGACGCCAGGGGGGGGCGTCTCTGTGACTGAAGGGAGGAACGTCCGTCTGTCGTCCACGCTGTGACGTTCGCTGGACGTTCACACTGGGCTGCTGCGCCAGGCGGACTCTCACCTTCTACTGACGCACTCTCTCATTCCGGTGGAGGCGTTCATTGTTTGAACAACATGCAGGAACGTTCCGAATAGTCAAACAATTAATCACTCACATCTTCCTCAGTATACTCTTGCTTTTGCTCTGACGAGTATAAACTCTATAAAGTCGGTTTCTAACTTTCAATGCCGCCTCTCTTCATCAGGATTCATTTGCGAAAGACATTTCTATCAGAATAATATGACGTCTCTGGAAGAATAAAAGATAATTGTGTCCTGGTTTGAGATTTGCTTTGAAAATGTCCTCTTTGCCCTCAAAACATGATTCTTAAAAAAAGTGTTGAAAGCTGTCGCCTTGGGGAAATTAAATGAGGAACTTATTTCTGATTTGCAGGAACACATAACTAAGTTCAGCAAATTAACTTGAAATGCGTTTAAGAACAGTTTCACCATAAAAGTAGAACAAACTCAGTTAAAATGGGTAATGTCGACAGAGCACCACTACACAAGTGAGAGGAGTGTGTGTTTCTGTGAGTGAACAGGGCAGCGTGTTTTGACCGTGTTGGTGTGTGTGTTTCTGAGTGAACAGGGCAGCGTGTTTTGACCGTGAGCATTGGTGTGTGTTTTCCTGAGTGAACAGGGCAGCGTGTTTTGACCGTGAGCGTTGGTGTGTGTGTTTCTGAGTGAACAGGGCAGCGTGTTTTGACCGTGAGCGTTGGTGTGTGTGTTTCTGAGTGAACAGGGCAGCGTGTTTTGACCGTGAGCGTTGGTGTGTGTGTTCCTGAGTGAACAGGGCAGCGTGTTTTGACCGTGAGCGTTGGTGTGTGTGTTCCTGAGTGAACAGGGCAGCGTGTTTTGACCGTGAGCGTTGGTGTGTGTTTCTGAGTGAACAGGGCAGCGTGTTTTGACCGTGAGCGTTGGTGTGTGTGTTTCTGAATGAACAGGGCAGCGTGTTTTGACCGTGAGCGTTGGTGTGTGTGTTTCTGAGTGAACAGGGCAGCGTGTTTTGACCGTGAGCGTTGGTGTGTGTTTTCCTGAGTGAACAGGGCAGCGTGTTTTGACCGTGAGCGTTGGTGTGTGTGTTTCTGAGTGAACAGGGCAGCGTGTTTTGACCGTGAGCGTTGGTGTGTGTGTTTCTAAGTGAACAGGGCAGCGTGTTTTGACCGTGAGCGTTGGTGTGTATGTTTCTGAGTGAACAGGGCAGCGTGTTTTGACCGTGAGCGTTGGTGTGTGTGCTCTCCTGCCCTCAGTCTGTTCAGCGTCGTCCTGGAGGTCGTGACCAAAGAGGAGGAGCAGGAGGAGGCCGTGCACCACGCTTCCATGCACGGCCACGGCGGCAAGTCCGGCGGCTTTGACGTCAAAGCCCTGCGCGCCTTCCGCGTGCTGCGACCCCTGCGACTGGTCTCAGGAGTACCCAGTGAGTGACCCCCCCCCCCCCACAACGGTGACCCAACCCTGACCACCCTACTTTTCCCTCCATAACACAGCAGCGTCTCAGTGAGACTAATGAGCGTAATACAGCTGCCTAGACTCTCTGTCAGAAGAGCAGCACATGCAGGAAAACGAGTCATGACGCCACCGGGAAGCACGGCAGGAAGTGATTTTGGCTGATGACCCCTGACTCCTAAAGCCCGATGATTCAAACCTCCGGTCGCCTCAGCCTCCCTCTTTCTTTGCCCGTAGTGTATCTGCATGTTGTTTTCATATGTTCATAACCCATGTTGTTTTCATATGTTCATAACCCTGTAGTGTATATCTGCATGTTGTTTTCATATGTTCATAACCCTGTAGTGTATCTGCATGTTGTTTTCATATGTTCATAACCCTGTAATGTATCTGCATGTTGTTTTCATGTGTTCATAACCCTATAATGTATCTGCATGTTGTTTTCATATGTTCATAACCCATGTTGTTTTCATATGTTCATAACCCTGTAGTGTATCTGCATGTTGTTTTCATGTGTTCATAACCCTATAATGTATCTGCATGTTGTTTTCATATGTTCATAACCCATGTTGTTTTCATATGTTCATAACCCTGTAATGTATCTGCATGTTGTTTTCATGTGTTCATAACCCTGTAATGTATCTGCATGTTGTTTTCATGTGTTCATAACCCTGTAATGTATCTGCATGTTGTTTTCATGTGTTCATAACCCTGTGTGAACCATGGTTCCACAACACCTGCCACCACCTCCGCTCTGTGCTGGTAGGAGGTGTGATTGTGCCTCAGCCACTAATGCTAGGAGGCCAGGCCATGTGGTGTGTGTGTGTGTGTGTGTGTGTGTGTGTGTGTGGGAGAGGGGGGGGGTCTCTTCAAACGGACCGTCCAAGTCAATGCCTCAGAGACACTCCCTCTGCTTCTGTGTGATAACACACACACACACACACACACACACACAGGTACACACTATTACACACACACGCACACACACACACACACACACACACACACACACACACACACACACTCTAAAAACATCGGTGCATTAACGATTAGAGTAATTTGCAGCAGAATGGATGCACTTTATGCGGTGCTAATGGCTCCAGCTCCCAAACTTAAAATATACGTTTCTATTCAATTTACAGAGACAGTCCAAAAAACAAGACCACACATGAAAATCACACACATATACTCACAAATCTGGTGAACACACACATGCATGCACGCGCATGCGTGCGCACACACACACTCACACACACACACACACACACACACACACACACACACACACACACACACACACACACACACACACACACACACAGACACACACCAGTACTCAATGAACATGTGAACTCTAAAAAATAAAAACTGTAGTAATTTTCCATCACTCATGTGTATGTGTGTGTGTGTGTGTGTGTGTGTGTGTGTGTGTGTGTGTGTGTGCGTGTGTGCGTGTGTGTGTGTGCGCGTTCTTCTCCTCCAGGTCTGCAGGTAGTGTTGAACTCCATCATCAAGGCCATGGTTCCTCTGCTCCACATCGCGCTGCTCGTCCTCTTCGTCATAATCATCTACGCCATCATCGGCCTGGAGCTCTTCATCGGAAAGATGCACGCTACCTGCTACTGGCCCGGCACAGGTACTGTCTACGCGTGTGTGTGTGTGTGTGTGTGTGTGTGTGTCTCATAGATTTAGAGCCAGTAGATAGTCATTGCTGACCTCCTCAATGTAATCCTATGAGATTTGACTCATTAGTGCATGAAGCCAGTAATCTGCTTACTGGGGTGATTTTGACACTGAAACATAGGAGATAGTTCATTACTGTACCTGCGTTCCATTCGACCCTGGTCTGTTGTGCTCAGATATACAGTAACTCAGTGTGTGAGTGTGTATAATCATCCTATCATTTTCCAGAGGGAAGCAAAAACCTGTTTACTTCCAGGGCCAAAGAAGGCGAACTGTAAAAATTATTCTCTGACATCTTTCAACGAGAGGATCAAGCAAGCTTCTGGAAAATGGAATAAGTTTTAAGAACATTTGACAGAGCACTGTGCATGGAATAAGCGCTACGTTAGAAACATAACTCTCAGAAATACAGTAGATTAATAATTTCAGACGTTTTAAAAGCCGCTATACTGTATGTTAGCTGTCCCCCTATACCTGTATACATACAGTAACATAAAAGTCTGCCCAATACCCACCACCTATCACCTCTTCCTCCCTCCCTCCTTCTCTCTCTCCTTCTCTTTCCATCTCTCACTCCCTCCCTTTGTCTCTCTCTCCCTCTCTCTCTCTCCCTCCATCTCTCTCCTATCCACTCTCTCTCCCTCTCTCTCTCCCTCCATCTCTCTCTCCCTCTATCTCCCTCCCTCCATCTCTCTCCCTCTCTCTCTCCCTCTCTCTCTCTCTCCCTCCATCTCTCTCTCCCTCTATCTCCCTCCCTCCATCTCTCTCCCTCTCTCTCTCCCTCCATCTCTCTCTCCCTCTCTCTCTCTCCCTCCATCTCTCCTTCCATCTCTCTCCCCCTCCATCTCTCTCCCCCTCCATCTCTCTCTCCCTCCCTCCATCTCTCTCCTTCCATCTCTCCCTCCCTCCATCTCTCTCCTTCCATCTCTCTCTCCCTCCATCTCTCTCCTTCCATCTCTCTCCCTTCATCTCTCTCTCCCTCCACCTCCCTCTCTCTCTCTCCCTCTCTCTCTCTCCGTCTCTCCTCAGTGTTGATAGCGGAGGAGGAGCCTGCCCCGTGCGCCATGTCAGGCCATGGCCGCCAGTGTCCCATCAACGGCACCGTGTGCAAGGAGGGCTGGCACGGCCCCAACGGCGGCATCACCAACTTCGACAACTTCCTGTTCGCCATGCTGACGGTGTTCCAGTGCATCACCATGGAGGGCTGGACCGACGTGCTCTATTGGGTGAGCCCCCCCCGCACCCCATCCCCATCTCTCCTGGAGGACGAGGAGGGTCATTTAGCCCGGGATGTGACTTGCATGTGATCTGGGAGTCTGTGTGTTTCTGATTCGTCGCTGCGTCTATATTTCCTTTCGTCTCCTCCCGCTGTTTTAATGTCTGACTGCTAAGATTCTGTCCTTTGTTCTCTTCAAATACTAGATGATCGCATCTCCTTCTGCCTGTAACACTACAAACTGCTCTTCTTCCTCATCCCTCCCCCCTCTCCCTCCCTCTCTCTCTCTGTCTCTCTCTCCCTCTCTCTCCTCTCTCTCTCTCTCTCCCTCTCCCTCTCCCTCTCCCTCTCTCTCTCTCTCTCTCCCTCTCTCTCCTCTCTCTCTCTCTCTCTCTCTCCCTCCTCTCTCTCTCTCTCCCTCACTCTCTCCCTCCTCTCTCTCTCTCGTTCTCTCTCCTCCGGCCCTGTGTCTCTCGCCCCCTCAGATGAACGATGCAATGGGTTTTGAGCTTCCGTGGGTCTACTTTGTCAGTCTCGTCATCTTCGGCTCCTTCTTTGTTCTGAACCTGGTTCTGGGTGTGTTGAGCGGGTAAGCAGAACCTCTTCTTCTCTCTGTTCTAAACCTGGTTCTGGGTGTGTTGAGCGGGTAAGCAGAACCTCTTCTTCTCTCTGTTCTGAACCTGGTTCTGGGTGTGTTGAGGGGGTAACGGAAGAACCCGTTCTTCTTAACCTGCTGCCCTAGGATCCTACAGGTGGATGTGTGTGTGTGTGTGTGTGTGTGTGTGATAACGTGCTATCCTGGGGTCCTGCATTTGTGTGTGTGTGTGCGTGTGTGTGAGAGTGTGTGTGATAACATGCTATCCTGGGGTCCTACAGCTGTGTGTGTGTGTGTGCGTGTGTGTGTGTGAGTGTGTGTGCGTGTGTGTGAGTGTGTGTGTGATAACATGCTATCCTGGGGTCCTGCAGCTGTGTGTGTGTGTGCGTGTGTGTGAGTGTGTGTGTGATAACATGCTATCCTGGGGTCCTGCAGGTCAACGATGCCATCGGCTGGGAGACCCCCTGGATCTACTTTGTTAGTCTGATCATACTGGGCTCATTTTTCGTCCTCAACCTCGTGTTAGGTGTCCTGAGTGGGTAAGAGACTGCTGTGGGCCTTGCTGTTTGACGTGTGCTGTGTGTGTGTGTGTGTGTGTGTGTGTGTGTGTGTGTGTGTGTGTGTGTGCTGTTTGCTGTGCGGGGTGAGAAAAGGTAGCGTCCCTTGGCATGGTTTGCAGTGTGTGTGTGTGAGAGAGAGAGAGAGAGAGAGGCTGTTTGACTCACGCACTATCAGTACCGTCCATCCAAGGGCCCAGGGCCTCGGCAGGGCGTGTGGCGTGTGGGGGGTGTGTGTGTGGGAAGTGGGGGGAGTGGCCGCAGTGGGAATAGGCATCCCTGGTGTCTGGGCTCTCGTAGATCATTTGACCGGTAGAGAGTGGAGCGCTGCGCTCACACACACACCCGAAGGCGAGTCCCTCAAGAGACGGAGACGTCCGCCCACCCCGCCGCGCTATCTGCTCTGGATTCGTATGGCGCTCCATCCGGGCTCCATCCGGGCGCCACCCTGACATGACCTCCGATGACCTCCCATCCCATTTTCTTCCTCACCACAGCAACGGCGGAGTGAGCCACTTCCTCTCCCAGCATAGCCAACCTCCTGAGAAAGAGAGAGAGAGGGAGAGAGAGAGAGAGAGGGAGAGAGAGAGAGAGAGAGAGAGAGAACTAATCTCATTCCTTGCCCGTCACTCCCTCTCCTCTCCTCTCCCTCTCCTCTCTCCTGCTCTCCTCCTAGATTTACTGAAGTTTAACATTAGTGAACCACACACACACACACACACACACACACACACACACACACAATCAATAGCCTACCAACTAGCCAACATTCCGTTTCCTCCAGAAAGATTCACAATTCCTAGGCCTACTGTATTTCTCTCACAATCCACAAGGCTATACTGTATCTCTCTCACAATCCACAAGGCCTACTGTATCTCTCTCACAATCCACAAGGCCTACTGTATCTCTCTCACAATCCACAAGGCCTACTGTATCTCTCTCACAATCCACAAGGCCTACTGTATCTCTCTCACAATCCACAAGGCCTACTGTATCTCTCTCACAATCCACAAGGCCTACTGTATCTCTTGTTTCTTGCTGGTAGAGTTGCTAAGGAGGAGAGTAAGCTATTTGTTTTGAGGACCTTTTGGAGAGATCAAGACTTGAAGCAAGTTGTGTGATGGCTACGCATTTGGCTCCGTCCCAAAAGGTTATTTTTGAATTCCATTCTCCAGAACCAGAATGTTGTTGCGAGTTACACAAAATTAATAATAGCGCAACAACACGGAGCATTATGCAATCGTGTTAACTCGCTAGAGTCGTTCTGTTTATGGAAAACCACTTGGATGCAAAGTATATTTGAATATCGTTCAAATATACTTCTT
>NC_140244.1:6610987-6625987 GCF_949987555.1 Borostomias antarcticus
TTGATGAGATAGATGACAAGGTGAGATTCCAACCTGTTGCAATCTTTGTGTTTGTATGTGTGTGTGTGTGTGTGTGTCTGTGTGTGTACATGTGTGTGTGTGTGTGCGTGCGTGCATGGATAAAGTACTTATGGGTACATTTGGCAGTAGAGCAAAGCAGAGCTCTAGTAATCCAGATGATCAATTGTATTGATTGTGTTAATCTGATACTACGTTCTCTGTCAACAGGAGGAAGAGGAGGACTATGTTGACAATGCAGGTACAGTGTTTGTGTTTGTGTGCTAGTATTCAGTATATCTGTTTTAGTAGTTGTTGTTTGATCTGTGAATGAGCGTGTGTGTGTATTCATCCGTGAGTGTGTGTGTGTGTGTGTGTGTGTGTGTATTCCTCTGTGAATGTGTGTGTGTAAGAAATCAAATAAATCTGTTACGGCTACCAGTATAGTATGTACAATTAAATGTTTTGCTCCGCCCAACGAGGAACTCGGACCTACGACCCTGAGAGAGAGAGTCTCTCGCTCTAACGTTTGTGATTGAGCTCACCAGACAGTGTGTCTGCTTTGATCTGTGTGTGTGTGTGTGTGTGTGTGTGTGTGTGTGTGTGTGTGTGTGTGTGTGTGTGAGTGCAGCGGAGGAGGAGGAGGAGGACCCCGAAGTTCCAGCGGGGCCCAGGCCACCCATCGCTGAGCTCATCAAGAAGGAGAAGATCACGCCAATCCCTGAGGGAAGCTCCTTCTTCATCTTCAGCAACACCAACCCGTAAGACACACACACACACACACACACACACACACACACACACACACACACACACACAGTAACCTCCCAGGTAGGGCAACAGAGGTGGAACACAGCAAACGAAGTCCAGGTGAGTAGCTACTCCTCGCCTCTATTCCGCGCCTTGGCACATTTATTTAAACAGAACTTAGGAGGGAAAAAACACAACATGAAAGAATAATCTCCGGCGGCAACGCTCTCGCTCCGTCCGGGTCCCCGGGAGCTTGCGGGGAGCGGGCCAGGCTTCGGCCCTAACAACTATAACATCAACCACTTTGCAGAACGGGGTTTGGCTGAGTAGCACGAGCACACCTGTCCTCTCCTCACCTGTCCTCTCCTCACTGTCCTCTCCTCACTGAGACTCCCGCTGGCTGGGAGACACACACACACACACACACACACACGCACACACTGGGCTGACCGGGCTGGCTGGACCCTCAGGGGCCTGGGAGCTCGTTACCCAACCGGCTCCAGCTGGTTTTTCTCCAGCCGGCCCTGACTGAGGAACAGGCTGCAGCTGGGATAGAGGGCTGTCAGGGATATGATGAAGGCAACACACATACACACACTCACACACAAACTCACACACACAACACACACACTCACACACACACACTCAGACACACACATACACACACACACACACACACACACACAAACATACACACACACGCTCATCTACTGTAATACATCACACACTTGCAAAAAACTCACATCCTCAGCTTTCTCCTGCCCCCTGTCTTTGTGTGTGTGTGTGTGTGCGTGTGTGTGTTTGTGTGCGTGCGTGTGTGTGCGTGTGTGTGTGTGTGTGTTTTGCGGCCCCCAGGATCCGTGTGGGATGCCACAAGCTCATCAACCACCACATCTTCACCAACCTCATCCTGGTGTTCATCATGCTCAGCTCCGTGTCGCTGGCGGCCGAGGACCCCATCCGCAACTTCTCCGCCCGCAACATCGTAAGTCCGGGGCCTCGCCTCGCCGCGCGGCCCCCCTCACAACGCCGGAGTCACGGAGAGTTCATACGCTCTCTAAGCCTTGTTGATTAATAGAGTATTTAGTGAAGAACTATTTTATTTTTTACTTTTTAGATGTACAGTACAAGTAGGCAGTCTTTTGTGATGTTCTATATTTAAGGATAGTTTGTCATGTTATAGTTTTTAATATAGATGTTTTACTTTACTAACATTAGTGGTGATTCTCACTCTCTTCCCATGCACCTTTGAGACAGGCTTGGATTTGATGTTGTTAACTTACAATCTTGGATGAATGTGAATACATTTTTATATATATTTTCAGTAAAAATGTACTCTTGAGTTACTCTTTAAGTAGTCAACATGGATTTGATGGATTTTCATGAAGCCAATATGGCCCAAACAATGTTTACACATGAAGCCCTGATGTCCCATGCTCTGTCCTTCACAAGGGTTTCCCTAACTGCTGTGTTCTGACTCTGTCAACTGTGTCCTGTCTTTGTTAAACATGTACGTTGCTCTTTCCAGATACTTGGTTACTTTGACTATGCTTTCACGGCTATCTTTACTGTTGAGATCCTGTTGAAGGTAATTGCCCTGCCGCCCCTCTGCGCCGTAACTAACTGCCCCCTCCAGTAACCCTCCCAAACGTCTGGTTGCCTTCCAGGTCCTAGGCTATGCTGATTATGTCTTCACTAGTATGTTTACATTTGAGATCGTGTTGAAGGTAACCCCTCTAGATGACCAGAGCCTTGCTGCATTCTCTCCCTGTGTGTCACCTGCCGCTCAGCTCAACCTGCTGTGTCTGTCTCACCTTTCATTTCCTTTTCTTTCTTCATGGCACCTCTTTTAAAAGATAGATACAGATATACTAAAACCAAACATTTGAATGGCCATTAGGCTGCATTAACACCAACATTAACACAAGAGTTGTTCAGTTTACGCTAATTGATGAGGTTATTAACAGGGGAGGAAACAGATAGAGTTCTTAGGCCTGCCGTAAACTAACCCAGATTGTTGTCATGTCAATGTTTGGCAAATCAACGTAAAGTTGAAACAGGCTCTGAATTTCACACTATGTTGTGCCTACTACAAAACAAATGACGCAACTCTTAGTGCAAAGGAACAGATATCAATGGGCTGTTAAGACATTTGGCTGCGACCGAGGCTTTGACTGAAGTTGACCAGGGCGCGCGAGGACATTTGGGGAACTGTTTCAAAGTTGCGAGGGCAGCTCCAGTCAAAGCCATTTCCATGCCTCTCATACTGACCGAGCGCTATTCAGATCAGAAGCCATAAAAGAGGGGGCACAGCCAGCCGTGTTCTCCTGGAGCATGGTTCAGTCTGCTTTCCCCTGACCGAGTGCATCCAAATGTTGGCGTCTCTTCCCGAACTAGAAGGGGGAGATTCGGCACCCTTGCTGAACACCCAATCCAGCTCCGCTTGATCTCACATTCGTGACTGTGCTCTAGCACTCTGTCAGCGCCGTGTCTTCTCTGACCGGAGGGCGTGCCGAGTCCGACATTTACATGCACTCAGAAGACCAATCCTTCACTTTTATGATTTGGAACAAGACTTCTTTTGGCTGGTGTGTTCTTCTCTGCCTGCTGATAACTTTTTGAAGTGGGGAACTGCTCTCCCTCGTATTCTAGAACTGTTAAAGAACATAACGGAATGTGCTTTAAGAGAACGGCCCCACATGAATGTGAGAGTAAGGAGATTCTGCTTTCCAATGGCTTTAACGTGCGCCCCCGGCAGGTAGTAACAATATACCCACGCAGCGCGGCAACAAACTGCATGTTTTATTGCTGCGGCCCCCTCCGCTGCCGATTGGGAAATGAATGACTTACTACTGCATTCATGTAGCTGGGTTCCGTGGGGTGGTGACTGGAACCTTAGCCTCCAGTTTGACTCTGAGCTCGCCACCCTGAACAAGAGTGATCTAAGAGTGTGGAAATGTGAGAGTGTGTGTGTGTGCGTGTGTGTGTGTGTGTGCGTGCGTGTGTGTAAGGTGAAGTAAGTGAGCGCTGCACAACTGAATATTTCTACTACTGTACTTTACAGTACGTGTTTGCGTGTGTGTGTATATGAGAGTGAGGTGATGCTATGAAACAGGACTGTGCATTGCTGTAAGTTGTTGTGCGTCTCTGTGCGTTTGTGCAAGTGTGTTTGTTTGTGAATGTGCATGTGTGTGTGTGTGTGTTCTCTCTCTCTGACGCGCTCTGTGCTTCCTCAGATGACCACGTACGGAGCGTTCCTCCATAAAGGAGCGTTCTGCAGGAACTACTTCAACCTGCTGGACCTGCTGGTGGTGGGCGTGTCCCTGGTCTCCTTCGGGATCCAGTAAGCATCTGCTTCTCTCTCTCTCTTTATATCCCTTTCTCCCCTGTCTCTCTCTCTCTCTCTCTCTCTCTCTCTCTCTCTCTCTCTCTCTCTCTCTTTCTCTCCATCTCTCTCTCTCACACAATCTCTCTCTCTCTCTCAGTCTCTCTCTCTCAATCTCTCTTTCTCCATTTCTCTCATCTCTCTCCATCTCTCTCTCTCTTTATATCCCTTTCTCCCCCCCTCTCTCTCTCTTTCTCTCCATCTCTCTCTCTCTCAATCTATCAGTCTCTCTCTCTCCATCTCTCTCTCCCTCTCTCTCAATCTCTCTTTCTCCATTTCTCTCATCTCTCTCTCCATCTCTCTCTTTCTCTCTCTTTTTATATCCCTTTCTCGTCTCTCCCTCTTTCTCCATCTCTCTCTCTTTCTCTCTCTCTCTCCCTCTCTCTTCATCTCTCTCTCTCTCTCCATCTCTCTTTCTCTCTCTCCATCTCTAAGCATGTTGATGATGGTGAGCTCTGGTGTCGTGTTGATGATGGTGAGTTCTGGTGTTGTGGTGATGATGGTGAGCTCTGGTGTCGTGTTGATGATGGTGAGTTCTGGTGTCGTGGTGATGATGGTGAGCTCTGGTGTCGTGGTGATGATGGTGAGTTCTGGTGTCGTGGTGATCATGGTGAGTTCTGGTGTCGTGTTGATGACGGTTAGCTCTAGTGTCGTGATGATGGTGAGCTCTGGTGTTGTGGTGATGATGGTGAGCTCTGGTGTTGTGGTGATGATGGTGAGCTCTGGTGTTGTGGTGATGATGGTGAGTTCTGGTGTCGTGGTGATGATGGTGAGTTCTGGTGTCGTGGTGATGATGGTGAGTTCTGGTGTCGTGGTGATGATGGTGATCTCTGGTGTCATGGTGATGATGGTGAGTTCTGGTGTCGTGGTGATGATGGTGAGCTCAGGTGTCATGTTGATGATGGTGAGTTCTGGTGTCGTGGTGATGATGATGAGTTCTGGTGTCGTGGTGATGATGGTGAGTTCTGGTGTTGTGGTGATGATGGTGAGTTCTGGTGTCGTGTTGATGATGGTGAGCTCTAGTGTCGTGATGATGGTGAGCTCAGGTGTCATGTTGATGATGGTGAGTTCTGGTGTCGTGGTGATGATGGTGAGTTCTGGTGTCGTGGTGATGATGGTGATCTCTGGTGTCATGGTGATGATGGTGAGTTCTGGTGTCGTGGTGATGATGGTGAGTTCTGGTGTCGTGGTGATGATGGTGAGCTCTGGTGTCGTGGTGATGATGGTGAGTTCTGGTGTCGTGGTGATGATGGTGAGTCCTGGTGTCGTGGTGATGATGGTGAGTTCTGGTGTCGTGGTGATGATGGTGAGTTCTGGTGTCGTGGTGATGATGGTGAGCTCAGGTGTCATGTTGATGATGGTGAGTTCTGGTGTCGTGGTGATGATGATGAGTTCTGGTGTCGTGGTGATGATGATGAGTTCTGGTGTCGTGGTGATGATGGTGAGTTCTGGTGTTGTGGTGATGATGGTGAGTTCTGGTGTCATGGTGATGATGGTGAGTTCTGGTGTCCCGCAGGTCGTCCGCCATCTCTGTGGTGAAGATCTTGAGGGTGCTGCGGGTTTTGCGTCCACTGAGGGCCATCAACCGAGCCAAGGGCCTCAAGGTACAGTAACCCTACCCTGCAGCCTCCTCCCCTGAGGCCTGCTGATACACCTGCTGATACACCTGCTCTCTCCATCACTCTCCACCTGCTGGTCCATCTGCTCCATCACTCTCCACCTGCTGATACACCTGCTGATACACCTGCTCTCTCCATCACTCTCCACCTGCTGATTCACCTGTTCCATCACTCTCCACCTGCTGATTCACCTGCTCCATCACTCTACCTGCTGATTCACCTGCTCCATCACTCTACCTGCTGATTCACCTGCTCCATCACTCTCCACCTTCTGATTCACCTGCTCCATCACTCTCCACCTTCTGATTCACCTGCTCCATCACTCTCCACCTGCTGATTCACCTGCTCCATCACTCTCCACCTGCTGATTCACCTGCTGATTCACCTGCTCCATCACTCTCCACCTGCTGATTCACCTGCTCCATCACTCTCCACCTGCTGATTCACCTGCTCCATCACTCTCCACCTTCTGATTCACCTGCTCCATCACTCTCCACCTGCTGATTCACCTGCTCCATCACTCTCCACCTTCTGATTCACCTGCTCCATCACTCTCCACCTTCTGATTCACCTGCTCCATCACTCTACCTGCTGATTCACCTGCTCCATCACTCTCCACCTGCTGATTCACCTGCTCCATCACTCTCCACCTGCTGATTCACCTGCTCCATCACTCTACCTGCTGATTCACCTGCTCCATCACTCTCCACCTGCTGATTCACCTGCTGATTCACCTGCTCCATCACTCTACCTGCTGATTCACCTGCTCCATCACTCTACCTGCTGATTCACCTGCTCCATCACTCTCCACCTGCTGATTCACCTGCTCCATCACTCTACCTGCTGATTCACCTGCTCCATCACTCTCCACCTTCTGATTCACCTGCTCCATCACTCTACCTGCTGATTCACCTGCTCCATCACTCTACCTGCTGATTCACCTGCTCCATCACTCTCCACCTTCTGATTCACCTGCTCCATCACTCTCCACCTGCTGATTCACCTGCTCCATCACTCTCCACCTGCTGATACACCTGCTCCATCACTCTCCACCTGCTGATTCACCTGCTCCATCACTCTCCACCTTCTGATTCACCTGCTCCATCACTCTACCTGCTGATTCACCTGCTCCATCACTCTACCTGCTGATTCACCTGCTCCATCACTCTCCACCTGCTGATTCACCTGCTCCATCACTCTCCACCTGCTGATACACCTGCTCCATCACTCTCCACTTTCTGATTCACCTGCTCCATCACTCTCCACCTTCTGATTCACCTGCTGATTCACCTGCTCCATCACTCTCCACCTGCTGATACACCTGCTCCCTCCATCACTCTCCACCTGCTGATTCACCTGTTCCATCACTCTTCCTGCTGATTCACCTGCTCCATCACTCTACCTGCTGATTCACCTGCTGATTCACCTGCTCCATCACTCTCCACCTGCTGATTCACCTGCTGATTCACCTGCTCCATCACTCTCCACCTGCTGATTCACCTGCTCCATCACTCTCCACCTGCTGATTCACCTGCTCCATCACTCTCCACCTGCTGATTCACCTGCTCCATCACTCTCCACCTGCTGATACACCTGCTGATTCACCTGCTCCATCACTCTCCACCTGCTCCATCACTCTTCCTGCTGATTCACCTTCTCCATCACTCTACCTGCTGGTCCACCTGCTCCATCACTCTACCTGCTGGTCCACCTGCTCCATCACTCTTTCTGCTGATTCATCTGCTCCATCACTCTACCTGCTGGTCCAGCGCAGCTCCTGCTCTGTACGCGTCGTTGTGTTCTAAGGAGACATTGATGTCTGAGTGAAACTGCAGTTACTCTGACCCCTACAGCACCTGGTCCAGTGTGTGTTTCTCTATGACAACCCCTGAACTCTGACCCCTACAGCACGTGGTCCAGTGCGTGTTCGTGGCCATCAGGACCATCGGCAACATCATGATCGTCACCACGCTGCTGCAGTTCATGTTCGCCTGCATCGGAGTGCAACTCTTCAAGGTCAGGCGGCGCCTTAACACCGAGACTGAACACCTGTTCTGTAGATGCTACGGGACGGGTGTTCAGTCTCACTTCAACTGGTCCAACTCAGACTCGTTCAACTCAAACTCTATCATGTTTTTCTCCTCAGGGAAAATTCTATCGCTGCACGGATGAAGCCAAGTCGAGCCCAGAGGAGTGCAAGTCAGTGGCTTTGATTCATATCATCTACAGTACCTGTCCTACTGTATATACAGCACAACACAGCATCTACCTACATAATATGTATATACAGTATTATATACAGTACAACACATCAGTTATTCCATGAGCGATGGGTTGAATATAAATCCAGCAGACTGGTCTCTCTGTCGTTAGTATACAACTGTGCGGTGTGCAGTCACGTATCCCAACACACCACTTAACACCATTGCAGAGAATGAACACATGTACTGATCATGCAATATGGATTTAGTGATGTTTATTTGTACAGGTGTGATAGTATTTTAGACTGGTCTAGTCAAAAGATTTACCAAGATACGTTCAAAAGGTTGAGTCTGGTTTATTGTGAAAATCAATACTTGCGCAAGGACTTCCTGAACAACACAGCAAGGGTGGGTTAGTCAGAGAAGTGAAGTCAGCCTCTTCGCTCTGGCTTATATACAGTCAAAACACAGGTAGAGTCTTTCTAGGATTTGATAGGCTGAGTTGTCTATGCGTCATCGTGAGGGGACGGATATCACACAGTGAAAGAAAGGAATGTGGGATGAAACTCACTTTGAATATGGCTTTGAATAGAGACAAAGAAAACAAAAGGTCTGAGTCAGGGCAGGAAGGACAAGGTGTGGCCTTTCTGACTTGGACAAAAGAGCGAGGCAGAGGAGTCTGTTTACAATTACAAAGGGGGAGGGTTGAGGTGTTTTACATTTACAAAGGGGAGACTGAAACTAGGGTTTGCAGGGGACTTGGGGGGAGGTGATGAATTACAAAGACAAAGGTTTAAGGTGTTTGGATGTAAATTCCTGGACAATCCCCCATTTGTGCCTGAAACAGGTACACAAAAATAAAATATAAAATCCAAACACAGTGTAAACAGTCAGCTATGCTATACATGTGGAAAGGAAATAATCTCTCCACTAGGTGGAGCAAAAAAAAAGAAAAAAATTCTCTTTTTTATTATTTTCTTTCCACGTGCAAAATCACGCACCAAAACCCCTTGTTTCAGAAATTTGACAGGAAACAAGATAAAAAAGATGACATGATTATATACTATTTATAGTCTAAGAGTGGACAACCATTCACAAAAAAACTTGATTTAACAAGGCAAAAAAAAAAAATGGTTACCAGTGTAAGAAGGGCAAAAAACCTCTTGGTCAATTTAGAGGAAAAACCCAAACTTATTTATCAACTCATGTTTCAACCATTGTAACTCTTGTAAACAAATATGATATTTTTCAGATTATTTCAAAGTTCATTCACTCTTGTGAATAATCGCATGTGATGTCCTATGGAACATAGCTTCCATGTGTGCGTCTCTTCCATGTGTGCGTCTCTGAATGTTTAATGTAGGTTCCAGTGTGTGCGATTAGAGGTGCAGTCATTTCTGTTGAGATTGTCCATGTTGTTTCACAACCACAAGAAGGAGGTGACCGGCAAGGTCAGTCTCCGATTGCTCATCAGAGGAGAGGACAGTGTGGCGGTGACCGTCAAGGTCACTCTCCGATTGCTCATCAGAGGAGAGGACAGTGTGGCGGTGACCGCTTTGCCCTTGAGATCTCTGGTTTGGCTGCATGGACCGTCCTCTCAGCTACTTTTGACAGCTATTCCACACAGGCCAGAATGCCATGGTCCTGATTGTTCCATCTTTGACGGGTAGGTTCACCCCGCTACATCTCTCTGACGGGTAGGTTCACCCCGCTACATCTCTTTGACGGGTAGGTTCACCCCGCTACATCTCTTTGACGGGTAGGTTCACCCAGCTACATCTCTTCTCTTCCATGTTTTCTGGCCTGTTCTCAGGCTGCTCATCTGCTCCTTGGTTTGGGATGCAACGGCGTCGAAGTTCTCTCGTGGGGACGGCCCCAGGTCGCGGATCAGGACCCAACCCCCAGGAGAGATGTGATGCAGGAACCCCTCCTTAGCCTCAGGAAAATGGCGGTCCTCACTCTTCATTTCTTTTTCTCCGCAGGTGGAGCAGATGCTTGTAGGTCAGAAATGTCTGCCAGGGACAGTGGAGGAATCTTGTCAGGGTAGGCTCTTGAACTGAACCCGGTCCATCCCTGTACTGCTCCACGTAGGGCCGGCCCGGGTCGTGCTGCCGGAGGGCTCACCTCGGCGCTCCCGCTCCCCCAGTACAGGCTGATGAAGTGCTCCATCTGTGGATCCACAGATGAGAGAGACAAACAGAGACAAAACAGAAGAGCAAAAAGAGAGTCCTCTGGTCTGGTCTCCCTGTTCCCTTCTTTGGTCAGGAACGGTTATCAGCAGTCTGTAGGAGATACTCAGAAATATGGTTAAGCGCAAGCTCCTGCTTTGGGGAAAAAATGTTGTTATTCTGTCAGGAAAACTTAAACAGGGTGACTGTTCAAGTGTCATTTAGAGCCAGTCTGCAGTAGCCTATAGTGACATCAAGGGCAGTGTTAGAATGACTTTAACACGCCCAGTCCCCAGTCATGATCAAGGCAATTGGATTTGGCTCTAGCATTTCTCTCGCGATTTTATGAAAATAAAATAACCATATTCTCGTCTCAACAAAACAACACCCCCTAAGGGTGAAAGCAAAAATTTCCTGAAGTCAGGATAAAAATAGAGATGGGGCAAAGAAAATGACACTAAAATGAACTGGCTTCATTTACAATTAACTAATCAAAAAACTCCAGCAAAGCTTCATTTGTATAGCTAAAATTTGTATATCTAAACCCTCCCTCTTCTGCATTTGAGGACAGAGTATTTGGGCACTGCTTCGGACAAAATGGTCTCTTCTCCGTTTCATACTTATCTGTCGCTCACAGTGAATTGGTGACATGGCGTTGGCGTTGCATCTCACGAACCCCAGATCGCCCATCTGTAGGGAAACAGGCCAGTAACCTCCATCTCCACCTCCGGTCTGTGCCCGTCTCCTGGTTCGGCATTCACCCATCACTCCCGGAACGACAGTTGTCTGTAAAAAACACTCAGAAAAACACTCAGGCCCGATGAATGTGCCTCAAACTATAAACATGAGATATTTAACATAACCATTTAAAAAATATATAATTGGGTTATGAGATGCTGCATTCAGATTAAGACACTGGCAACCCTTATCTATTCTCCCCACTATTATGCACAAACCTTATGTCTTAAGCTACATATTAGAAAGAGAGACAAAACAAACAGTTAAACAGACAAACAGCAGGTTCCAATGTCCCCAGGAAGGCATGATCCAGGCTCCTCAAAGACCTGCCCCCCAGGGTCCATAGCACCTGAAAAATAAAACTCAAACACAGACTGGGTTCAATAGCAGAGGGGAAGGCCTAATGCCAACTCCTCAAAAAACACATCATTATATGAATGAAATTCATACAGTAGAAATGCATAAAACGAACAGCTTATGGCCATTCATTGACTATTGAAACAAACTCCTGAATCAAACACCTATTCAAAACCCTGTCAGACTTTTGAGTTCGCTCTACATCTATTTCATCCTGTTTATTTACCTTAAAAAAATGAGTCTATATTGGCTAGTTAAAATCTCCCTTATGGGTTGTTCAAGGGAACTCCAGCAGGTGGCGCTCGACCCCAAAATCGGAGGCTCTTCCTTCCGGACCTGTTCGGACAAATACCTCGTAGAAAGGGGCGTGCTAATGGCGGGAGCAGCAACAGCCTGGTTGGGTGCTATAGAATTAACAGGCTTTTCCCTTAACCTAATCATCTCAACCACCTCTAGCTGCTTAGAATTTTAGAATTTAACACTAAAAATGTCAGATGTGGATGTAAGAAATCGAAAATGCTTTTGCACAACAATCTCATCAGGCTAGACGTTTAGCAGTAGAATTCTGTTACATCCTCTAGCCATTTTAATAGCTAGTGTTACAGGGACACCTAGTGGTGATCCCAAAATGTTGCATGTATGACCCGGATGTGGTCTATGGTTGTGCGCGGGGAATTTAAAGAAACAAATCCCAAATAACCACAACGCAGCCTAAAAACCCCAAAACAGCAATGAAAGGAAACCTTATGGTTAACTCACGGCGGGAAAGAATACAATTTCGAAAGAACACACATTAAGACACATTAAATTCGCTTAGTACTCACCCAGTCAGCGAAGTGCTTTGTTCTCTTCTGGCTCAATGGTGGAACACCGCGATAGCGGAGTTTTCCTGCGTCTCCTAGGCAACCAGCTAGCCTACTGGAAATCTAGCAGAATTTTAACAGTCTAAAAAGTGTACAAAACAATACTTTACCTGGATCCATGGCGCGCATAACAAACAATAATCAAGAGCCGAGGCTCAAACAGTGAACACATAAGACGAACAACCCCCCGTGCACATGCAAGAGAGAACGTAGCAGACTCACACGGGAACGCAAACAAAGAACGACCAAACGACGACCAAAAACGACTAATATACGACTTAACACACAAACATGAAACAAAGGCCCACGTTTACAACAAGCATGCTCGGCTGCACTAGCAATTCTGGTCCAGGCTAAACCGGACGTCTAGATCCTACCAAAAATACTGTACAGCCACTTGGTCAAAGGTAACGCTCGTTAGGTCTACCAACCTGGTCAAAGCCAACTTTCGTTAGGTTTACCAACCTGATCAAAGCCAACTTCTCGTTATGTTTACCAAGTGACCCGGGAACAAAGGGGAAGAACGTTTCTCCAAGAAACGCGGATTGCAAAAACTCTCAATCACTCCCGTAGCTACAGCTCTGCGGTTTTAATCTCATCCGCGACCGGCCAAAAGGGAAACACGTCCTGTGCCAACTCTTTGGCGTATTAGACCAAAACTCACACTTCTTCTGAACACTGCTTAACCCTCGTAACGAAACAAGGACGAAGTCGAAGGACAATACGATATAAAATCTATTGCTGTTCACATCTCCTTGGATAGTTACTTACTTAATACCCACGCTGGGGTTCCTGTTTTCACCAATCCAGACCAACACAACTGAACCAAATCAAGGCAAATACAAACTCAGAACCATAAGAGGGTTCGTTTAAACGTACCTGTGAGCTTCAAGAATCCAGTGGAAGAACTGAGGAAATAATCTCGGCGTGCGCTCTGGCGCAAGAGAGAAAATTGATTTTCCAAGCCCATATGGACCGACACGTCTGTCGATCAGTTCATCCACTGGAATCCCGGCAACACGCAGGTAGTGCTCCCATCCCGTTCGCCAAACTGTGATAGTATTTTAGACTGGTCTAGTCAAAAGATTTACCAAGATACGTTCAAAAGGTTGAGTCTGGTTTATTGTGAAAATCAATACTTGCGCAAGGACTTCCTGAACAACACAGCAAGGGTGGGTTAGTCAGAGAAGTGAAGTCAGCCTCTTCGCTCTGGCTTATATACAGTCAAAACACATGTAGAGTCTTTCTAGGATTTGATTGGCTGAGTTGTCTATGCGTCATCGTGAGGGGACGGATATCACACAGTGAAAGAAAGGAATGTGAGATGAAACTCACTTTGAATATGGCTTTGAATAGAGACAAAGAAAACAAAAGGTCTGAGTCAGGGCAGGAAGGACAAGGTGTGGCCTTTCTGACTTGGACAAAAGAGCGAGGCAGAGGAGTCTGTTTACAATTACAAAGGGGGAGGGTTGAGGTATTTTACTTTTACAAAGGGGAGACTGAAACTAGGGTTTGCAGGGGACTTGGGGGGAGGTGATGAATTACAAAGACAAAGGTTTAAGGTGTTTGGATGTAAATTCCTGGACACAGGACACAGGATACAGAGACATGCTCAGACGAGTAGGACTTTATGTTGGTGGGGGGGGGGGGATCCAGACCTGAGTCTTGACCTCTGACCTCGACCTCCTGACCTAGGGGCACCTACATCCTGTACAAGGACGGAGACGTGAACCAGCCCACCATCCACAGGAGGCTCTGGCACAACAGCGAGTTCAACTTTGACAACGTCCTCACGGCCATGATGGCGCTGTTCACCGTCTCCACCTTCGAGGGCTGGCCAGCGTAAGACACACACACACACACACACACACACACACACACACACACTCGCACACGCACACACGCACACACACATACACACACACACATACACGCACACACAAACACACTCTCGCACATACATACACACACACACATAGACACACACAAACACACACATACATACACACACACATACATACACACACACACACACATACACACACACAAACACACTCTTGCACACACACATGCTCACACACACACATACACAAACACACTCTCGCACACACACATGCACACACACACAAACATAAACACATGCGTACACACTCACACACTCTCACACACACACATGCACACACGCACGCACAGACACACTCTCGCCCAAACACATGCACAAACACACGCTCGCACACACGCACACACATACAGTATACACACACACGCACACACAAACATAAACACACATGCACACACACACAGGCTGTGTTACTGTTGGATTCAAACAGGAAGATTGATAGATAAACTTTCTTATTGATTTTTAAAATTGTATTTATTTATTTGTTAATGGGGGGGGTCGTTGCCGTGCACAGACGGCATAAGACTCTCTTTACACGTGCTTGTGATTGACAGCAGTGCAACAGTCGTCTTTCTGTCTGTCCCGCCCCTCCAGGCTGCTGTACAAGGCCATCGACTCCAACAGGGAGAATCTGGGTCCCATCTACAACTACCGCGTGGAGATCTCCATCTTCTTCATCATCTACATCATCATCATCGCCTTCTTCATGATGAACATCTTCGTGGGTTTCGTGATCGTGACGTTCCAGGAGCAGGGAGAGAAGGAGTACAAGAACTGTGAGCTAGACAAGAACCAGGTCAGAACGCAGCAGTGCAGCTTTTCTCAGCGTGTGTGTGTGTGTGTGTGTGTGTATGTGTGTGTGTGTGTGTGTGTGTGTGATGGTGTGTGTGCCCATGTGCCCATGCCTGTGTGCGTGTGTGACTGTTTGTTTGTGTGTGTGACGGTTTGTGTGTGCGTGTGACAGTGTGTGTATGTGTGTGCGTGACGGCGTGTGCTTCCGTGCATATGTGTATGTGTGTGTG
>NC_140244.1:6628487-6638487 GCF_949987555.1 Borostomias antarcticus
ATGACATAGGTCAAAGGTCAACACCGTCAAGACCATGTCCACTAACCTCTAACTAACCTCACCCACCCTGCCCACCTCACACCTCCCAGGGCTATTTTGGCGACGCCTGGAACGTTTTCGATGCCCTGGTTGTGATTGGCAGCATAGTAGACATTGTTCTCAGTGAGATTGATGTGAGTAAGCCCCGCCCCTCCCGACCCCTCGACCTCTCCCGTCTCTTTCCTGGCCTCTAGCTGTGTTCCTGTGCTGCTCTGTTCTGGGTCGTGTGACCGGTTCCTACTGCAGGGTCGTTCCAGAATGGCCCCCCCTCTCTTTATCTCTCTGTGTTCATCTCGGGTCCTCGTCTCAGGTCTTAATCTGTCCTTTCTCTCTGTCTTTTCTCCCTCCCGACCCTCCCCAAACGTCATTCACACACTTTCTCCTCTTCTTCCTCTCCCTCTCTCTCTCCTTCTCTCTTTCTCTCTCTCTTTCCCCTTCCTTCCTCTCTCTCTCTCTCATTCCCTCCCTCCTCTACCCTTGTGTGTTGTGGCTCATGTCAACAGCATTATTTCACTGACGCGTGGAACACGTTCGATGCCTTAATAGTTGTCGGTAGCGTCGTTGACATTGCTATCACCGAAGTGAACGTAAGTACCACCTTTTCTGTCTCTATCTTAGGACTGAAGCCTTGCAGTAAAGCCAGACACTGCCCCTAGTGTCCAGGAAGATGCTCTCTCTGACCAATCTTCCCTCAGCGGTGAATGAAAGCACCACTGTGTCTTGTCTGAGAATCACCAGTAATCATCTGATTAGATAAACCTCAGATATTGCATCTTCTAACCACCTAACCTAAACAAAACATTTACTGTAGATGAGTGTGGAATGAATGTGCAGTATGAACACACTTTTCTGTCAATATGACATTAAAGCGTGTATACTGTATATAAATCGCTCTAATAACTCCATTATAATAACTCCAATAACTCTAATAACTCCATAACTCACAGTGCAGTCCAGGCTGTCTCTCCCAGGCTTCAGTCCTGTAGTCTCTGTCCTGATGGTCTGTTTACTGAGTTAACCAACACTCCTGTCTCAACACCGCCTCTCCCTCACTGAGCACGGACAGCGTGCTGCTAGAAACGTCTCTTATCAGGACATAATGGCTGACCGCTGTGTGTGTAAACGATGTACTGGACATGTGACTCTACCATGGGAATCTCTATATATACAGTAGAGTACAGTATTTCAATGTGTGTAGGGGGGGTCTCATCTGTGTTGTACATTATCTGTATGTGTGTACGGGGGCGGGTTCAGCTGTGTGATGTGCCTTGCACCTGATTGGTTGTCTAACCCTTAACTGTTCTTCATTGTGTTTCCATAGAAACTTGTAGAGGCAAGTATGGCAGCGGTCCAACTCTGTTGTTGCTTGTTTCACGCTGTAACAACTTTATCTCCCGGAACCCCTTCAGAGTGCTAATGGAACCACACTAAGAACGCAACCAGTCATCTAATGTTTTATTGTCTTAGGTTAAAAACAGACATTTTGTTAAAAACCTAATGTCTGAAATATAGCAAGAAAAGAAGTGTTTTAAAACGTAGAAACATTTTAACAGAGGGTCAGATTTCTCATTTGATTGTAGCCAGTCGTCAAAACCAGACAGGGTAAAATGGTGGATGACTACTCGACTACTTTAACCAACTACCATGACTGCGTCTTTCTGCATGTCCTCTATAGGCTGCGACTACACAAAGTCTACTAACTATACTAATAATATTCACACTACTGCACAATGCACTTATTACACTATGCAGTGTGCATATAGCCTAGGTGCTGAAAAGATGTTATTGCCAGTTTGACACAGGATTATATGTAATACAAACCTGCACACACACACACACACACACACATGGTGTAGTCCTCCAGGACTAGATGGGGTGCAGAGGGAGCTTGTTCTAGGCAAGGTAGCTGGGTTCTCTAGGCGAGGGCTCTGGTTCCTGAGCTGCAGAGCTGTTTCTCTGGAGCCGTCATGTCTCAGTGTTCCCACTGTCCTTCGTTGTGTTTCTATGTTTACACTGTTTTTGCATGACTGTAATTTCCAGGGTTGGTGTTTTTTTTGTTGTTGTTAAATCTGTGTTTAACATACTAGGTACGGGTGCTAGATGTTTATGTACTGTACATGTGTTTGTGTGTGTGAGTGTGTGTGTGTGAGTGTGTGTGTGAGTGCAGGTGGGTGTGTATGGGATTGTCCACGTTTATGAGGATGTGTGTAGGGGATTGTGTGTGTTTGTGTGTGTGTGTGTGTGTGTGTGTGTGGGTGGGGGGGGTGTGTGAGAGTGTGGTCGGGTGTGTATGGGATTGTCCACGTTTATGAGGATGTGTGTAGGGGATTGTGTGTGTGTGTGTGTGTGTGTGTGTGAGTGTGTGTGTGAGTGTGGGTGGGTGTGTATGGGATTGTCCACGTTTATGAGGATGTGTGTAGGGGATTGTGTGTGTGTGTGAGTGTGTGTGTGAGTGTGGGTGGGTGTGTATGGGATTGTCCACGTTTATGAGGATGTGTGTAGGGGATTGTGTGTGTGTGTGTGTGTGTGTGTGTGTGTGTGTGTGTGTGTGTGTGTGAGTGTGTGTGTGTGTGTGAGTGTGGGTGGGTGGGTGGGAGTGTATGGGATTGTCCACGTTTATGAGGATGTGTGTAGGGGATCGTGCGTGTTTGTGTGTGTGTGGGTGGGTGTGCGCAAACGTGTGTACAGTATGCAAACAGTACGTGTGGGTTTTTGTGTCAGTATGGTTCGAATGAAACGTGAGCGTGTCGTTGGCGTGATTTCACGAGGACTTGCACAGTCAGAGGTCCTTGCAAGGCGCATGTGTGTCATCCTCCACTGTTGGTTTCTGGTTTGCTGTCATCGCATGCCGCTGTCCCACTGTCTGCCATCGTCATCAACATGCGTGGCGTGATTGTCGGACCTCTAACCCAATCACTGTGAGCTGCTGACCTCCCCATGTGCATGCTGGGAAGGGTTAGGTGTCTGCCTGCCCCCCCCCCCCCCCCCCCCATCCCTACTAACATCCCTCCCATCCCCCATCCCCCCCCACAGATGGCGCTTGGCCACCCGCTCCACGTTCCTCCGGTCAGTCCCGCACACAGACCCCCGCACTTTGTGACGTTTGACCCTCCTCTCTTACCATACCTCCTCTCCTCCCTCTCTCCACCTCCAGACAGAATGGCCCTGGAGCTCAGTGCTAGCGTAGCCCCCCCCCCCCTCCCCCCTCCGCTAGCGTAGCCCCCCCTCGCGCCACGCTGACCCGGCCACAGACACGCGGACGGAACGCGGAGCGCGTTGGCGGGATCGAGCTCTTCCGAAAACCCCGGACATTCCGTCCGTTCCGCGTCTCTCGCCGGCGACACGTCGATGCCCGCCCCCGCCCGCCGCTTCGCACGCGACCCCTAGCGGCGTTAGAGACAGGGCGAGCTCCGTAGGGGGCGAAACAGCTCCAAAACACGCGGCCGGCTGCTCCCGATTCGCACGTTGACCCCCGACGTCGCAGGCGTAGTGTTCCCCCCTCAGCGGCCGAGCTGTGAGAGGGTGGGAGGTTCAGGCGGTCTGGACCGGCCTGGACCGGTCTGGACCGCTCCGGACGGACGGCTCAGTCAGAGCAGCCGAGCGAGAGGTTCTTTGCTGATCCTGTGTCTGCGTCTCTTGTGAGTGACTCTGTGAGTGACTGTCTCTGTGTCTCTGTTCTGTCTCCCTGTAGTGAGCTCTTAAAGCTCAGGGCGGAGCTCATGAGTAGAGCAGGTGTGTAGACGCCTCCAGACAGGTGCATGACCGCTCCCCTCCAGACCTCCTTCACTTCCTATCCTCCGCCTTTCTCTTCACTTCCTCTGCTGTATCCTTCCCTGTACGTTATCTCTTAATACCTTTTTGTTTTCTCACTCCCTCTTTCACTTCCTTCAGGGCTTTCCTCTTGTTTTATTTTACTTTTTTCTTCCTCTCTTTTTCTCTCGCCTCCCCCTTTCTCCTCCCTGCACTGGACTGCGAGAGCGCCCTCTGGTGGCTCCTCCGCCGCAGTGTGCTGTGGACTTGCATGGGCCGCTGTGATGCTCAACGAAATCACTAACGTCTCCTCCTCACCCAGCTGTCTTGCGTGTGCGTGCGTGCACGTGTGCGTGTGTGTGTGTGTGTGTTCGCGCAGTGCCTGTCCGCAACATGCCGATGCATGCTCCATGGCCGGGATTACCAAACGAACCTCGTCAAGCTTATCGTACCACGCATTTATGATTTCCTGCTCGTTCTGCGCTCTCATGTGGACAGTGTGAAACGTCTGAAGCCATGTCTGTCTGGAGAACTCAACTCATCTCTCTTCACTGTTCCGACAGTATGATGATTCCTGTCCGCTGCTGACATTAAAAGGAAAAGTGTTGATTCTGTTCAGAAATAGGTCAAATAGTAGAGATTGTTTCAAATACTGCATCTGTGCTTGACTGAGGTTGACTGGCACAGTGAAACCTATGGAGCAGTCTCTATGGAGAAACTAGGGTAGTATGGAGTCTCTATGATACAGTCTCTATGGAGTAGTCTATATGGAGATACTATGGGACAGTATGGAGTAGTCTCTATGGGGTAGTCTATATGGAGATACTATGGGACAGTATGGAGTAGTCTCTATGGGGTAGTCTCTATGGAGTAGTCTCTATGGGGTAGTCTCTATGGAGTAGTCTCTATGGGGTAGTCTATATGGGGTAGTCTCTATGGGGTAGTCTCTATGGGGTAGTCTATATGGGGTAGTCTCTATGGGGTAGTCTCTATGGGGTAGTCTCTATGGAGTAGTCTCTATGGGGTAGTCTCTATGGGGTAGTCTATATGGGGTAGTCTCTATGGGATAGTCTATATGGGGTAGTCTCTATGGGGTAGTCTCTATGGGGTAGTCTCTATGGGGTAGTCTATATGGAGTAGTCTATATGGGGTAGTCTCTATGGGGTAGTCTCTATGGGGTAGTCTATATGGGGTAGTCTCTATGGGGTAGTCTCTATGGGGTAGTCTATATGGAGTAGTCTATATGGGGTAGTCTCTATGGGGTAGTCTCTATGGGGTAGTCTCTGTGGGGTAGTCTATATGGAGTAGTCTCTATGGGGTAGTCTATATGGAGTAGTCTCTATGGGGTAGTCTCTATGGGGTAGTCTCTATGGGGTAGTCTCTATGGGGTAGTCTCTATGGGGTAGTCTCTATGGGGTAGTCTATATGGAGTAGTCTATATGGGGTAGTCTCTATGGGGTAGTCTCTATGGGGTAGTCTCTGTGGGGTAGTCTATATGGAGTAGTCTCTATGGGGTAGTCTATATGGAGTAGTCTCTATGGGGTAGTCTATATGGAGTAGTCTCTATGGAGTAGTCTCTCTCTGGAGTAGTCTTTCTGGGGTAGTCTCTGTCTATGGAGTAGTTTCTCTGGGGTGGTCTCTCTCTCTGGGGTAGTCTCTAGTCTCTCTATGGGGTGGTCTCTCTCTATGGAGTAGTCTCTCTATGGGGTAGTCTCTCTCTCTGGGGTAGTCTCTCTCTATGGAGTAGTCTCTCTGGGGTGGTCTCTCTCTCTCTGGGGTAGTCTCTAGTCTCTCTATGGGGTGGTCTCTCTCTATGGAGTAGTCTCTCTATGGGGTAGTCTCTCTCTCTGGGGTAGTCTCTCTCTATGGAGTAGTCTCTCTGGGGTGGTCTCTCTCTCTGGGGTAGTCTCTCTCTATGGAGTAGTCTCTCTATGGGGTAGTCTCTCTCTCTGGGGTAGTCTCTAGTCTCTCTATGGGGTGGTCTCTCTCTCTGGAGTAGTCTCTCTATGGGGTAGTCTCTCTCTCTGGGGTAGTCTCTAGTCTCTCTCTGGGGTAGTCTCTGTCTATGGAGTAGTCTCTCTGGGGTGGTCTCTCTCTCTGGGGTAGTCTCTAGTCTCTCTCTGGGGTGGTCTCTCTATGGAGTAGTCTCTCTATGGAGTAGTCTCTCTATGGGGTAGTCTCTCTCTCTGGGGTAGTCTCTCTCTATGGAGTAGTCTCTCTATGGGGTAGTCTCTCTCTCTGGGGTAGTCTCTCTCTATGGAGTAGTCTCTATGGGGTAGTCTCTCTCTGGGGTAGTCTCTCTCTATGGAGTAGTCTTTATGGAGAGACTATGGGAGAGTATGGAGTCGTGTCTATGGGGTAGTCTCTCTCTCTGGGGTAGTCTCTCCGGGGTAGTTTCTCTCTCTGGAGCAGTCTCTCTCCATGGACGGCCACAGCCCTGCTGCCAGACAGGCTCAAGCATACAAACATTCAAAAGTATTTGAAATAATTTCCGATGCTAATTGACCCAGGTCTGATTCCCGTCGCCCAGCGCAGGTTGGCGGTTATAAACACGTCTTTAACAAGCCGTTTTCTCCTCATCTACCTGCTTTCCCCCATGTGGCAGCGTTTTACCTCAGTTCGGATTGATTCCATGAGATTCTTTCGTAACATTTTTTTTTCCAAACAAACTCGAGTGTGTCTCGTTGTGTGTGTGGATGGATTTACACACGCGCGTGCGAGAGAGAGAGAATGGGAGCGTGTGTTAGTAGTTCACATCGATAAAGGGTTTGGACAGCAAGCCTAACCGGACAAGGTTTTCAACAACGCTGCTCTTCAGATTGGTGTCATATTACTGAGATGTGTTGCCATGGTGGCGCCATCGCGATACCTAGAGATCATGAGCACGATGTCGAACATTTATATCCTTGATTATACGAGTTAGGATCTTTTCAATCAGAGATAAAATACACAAGCAAGATTAGAATAGACTTTGTTCATGTTCATTAGTTGACTGGCAGGAATGTGTTGTGTGCTGATGACTTACATTGTAATAGTGCTTCAATAGTAACATACTTGTAAATTCATAAAATCATTATTTGTTTGTATCAGACAGTAAAATCCATAAACATCGTTATAACATCCATATAAAAGTATCACAACCATTTTTTAACCATTAAGCATCAGTTATGACCATTACACTGGGGGAGTGATAAAGTTGTGTGTTAGTCTTTAATGTCACTTAAGTGTCATAGTGATTGAATGTTGTGCGTCCGTCTTAATGACAAAATAAGTCCCACATAGGCGTATTGTTAAGTTTTACAAATATATGTTTTGTCGCAGTCGTTTTAAGCGTTAAGATTATGTTTCATGTGTGTCACTTCGGTTACGTACTGTGGTTGTGGTCAAGATGTCAGTCTTTAGTGTCAGTTTTAGCGATAATGTTGTTTTTAGTTTTAAACGTGACTAGTTTCATGTAAGCATAGTAGTGTACTGTAGTCTGTGTGTGTCCAGTATTCATCTCATAGTGACTTAGAGAGATGTTGTGTGTTAGTGTGTAGTGTGAGGTTGAGGTCGCCTTGGTAACGGGACATTAACACGGTGTTTGGTTTTAAAGCCCACGGAGGCTCCGCAGGTGGATGAGTCAGGGGTAAGAAGCTCCTCCCCCTCGCAGGGCCCCGCCCACTGTTTGGATTTGCATTTGTTTTTCTGTTTGTCTGTCTGTAAGACCTCTACTCTGAAACATGCCTCTTCTGTAATCTCGCCTCGCAATCCTTTATTTTGGTTTCCATTTTCAGAGCTAGTAGTTTATTTCCTATTTTCTTGCAATTTAATTTCGATCTTTCAGTTTGTTTTTGTTTGTTTGTTTGTTTGTTTGTTTTCTTCTCGTCCAGATTTTGCTCTCCATATTCCTAACTGTTTAAGGTTACTTTGGAGGAGGAGTGTGTCACTCAAACGTGGCGGCGTGTGCGTGCGCCCCCTGGTGGCCGTGGTTTCGGCCACTCCTCGTGTTTGCAGTGTTGACACCTGCTGCATGGCGTCTGCCACGCCCTAACCCCCCCCCCCAACACCCCCACCCCCAGGTGTGTGAGGCGGTGACCCCACGGACGACCCCTGCGGGCTGGGCGTCACCCCCGCCGTGACCTCCGACCCTCTGGTTGACCCCCTCTGAGGGTCGGCCCCACTGTGACTCCGCATGCAGTGACTCTGGACTCGGGGCGTCATGCTTGTGCAGATGCGCCCTGTCAAGTATTGTTACGTCCCTCCAGCATGTCCCCCCCCCCCCAAAACCCAGCTCCCCCCTCTGTAGGACAGGCGGCAGCAGGCCCACCCCGCGCTGCGTTGGCTTCACAGATACCTGCGTGGTTACCTGGCGTAGGGGGCCACCCCCCCCCCCCCCCGGGTCCCTGTTAAACTCCCCTCGCTCACACTTTGCCAGTCTTTAAATCAGAGGCTTCTACTTCTTCTAGTTGAGGGCTCTGTACCCTTTGTAACTCCAAGGGTCTCGTCTGTTTTATTCTTCACCTGATAGCAAAACGCTGGCAAATTCTGAAGCGTCTACTGTAAATCTACTGTAAATCTACTGTAAATCTACTGTAAATATACTGTAAATCCCTGGACCCTTGCAGTAGAGCGGGCGTTTCGAGGCAACGTTAAGATGCAGAACGCGCCGACTCAGCCCCGTGTGCGTCTTACGGCCGGGCAGGAAGTAACAAACGCAGCTGAAGTGAAGCCAACCGCAGCGCAGCCAGGTGCACCTGTGCACCGTGAAAAACACACGCGCTCGCATCATCTGACTCCGCCTCCATCGCCCCCCCCCCCCCGCAGAACACCGAGGACAGCGCACGCATCTCCATCACGTTCTTCCGCCTGTTCCGCGTCATGCGATTGGTCAAGCTGCTGAGCAGAGGGGAGGGCATTCGCACGCTCCTGTGGACCTTCATCAAGTCCTTCCAGGTAAGCTCCGCCCATGTCGGACGGCCGCCTCGTCCTCCCTGGGGGTACGGCTGCAGCGTTCTGATTGGTCCTCGTCCTCCCTGGGGGTACGGCTGCAGTGTTCTGATTGGTCCTCGTGCGACGTGTGTCTCTGCGCAGGCGCTTCCGTACGTGGCGCTGTTGATCGCCATGCTGTTCTTCATCTACGCTGTGATCGGCATGCAGGTGAGCTGCCCGGCGCCCACCAGGCCTCACTGACCCGGTCAGGGACACCAGAACCTCGGTTCCACTTTATCCAACAGCGAAAGAGAGCGAGAGTTTCTACGATGGGTTCTCATGTTGTGACGGTTGGTTGTGTGGTTCCAGGTGTTTGGGAAGATCGCCATGGTGGACCACACCCACATCAACAGGAACAACAACTTCCAGACCTTCCCCCAGGCCGTGCTGCTGCTCTTCAGGTCTGGAGGGGGTCAGGGGTGACAGGGTCAGAGTTCACGCAGAAGTGACAGGAGCTGTGTTCGGAATCGCTTACTCGTTCCCTCACTCCCTATTCCCTATATAGGGTTCACCATGTAGTGAACTACCTAGGAAACAGAGAAAATGTACATGCACTGTTCCCTGCAAATCAAGGTGAATTGTGGGTAATAAATAGTGGACTATATAGGGAACAAAAATTCCGTGGAGAATTCAGACACGACAAACAAAATGGCTGAAGTGCACTATATAGTGAAAGGGAGCGATTCTGAACACAGCTAGGGAGTTTAATAGGTTGTGGTCTGCAACCTGTGCCTGGGTTGTGGAGACATTGTGGTACTTACCTTCCATCCTCTCTATTTACCTACTTTCCCTCCTACCATCCTCTCTACCTATCTACCTACCCTCCTACCATCCTCTCTACCTATCTACCTACCTACCTACCATCCTCTCTACCTACCTACCTACCCTCCTACCATCCTCTCTACCTACCTTCCTACCTTCCTACCTACCTACTGTACCTACCTACTGTACCTACCTACCTACCTACCTACCTATCTAGCTACCTACCTACCTACCTACCTACCTACCTACCTACCTACCTACCTACCTACCTACCTACCTTCTTATCTACCTACCTGGTATTGTGGCAGCTGCTGAGTGGTGTGCTGCTGTGCCAGGAGATCATACTGGCGTGTGTAGCAGGGAAGCTAAGTGTGTGTGTGTGCATGTGTGTGTGTGTGCGTGTGTGTGTGCCAGGTGTGCGACGGGCGAGGCGTGGCAGGAGATCATACTGACGTGTGTAGCAGGGAAGCTAAATGTG
>NC_140244.1:6643487-6648487 GCF_949987555.1 Borostomias antarcticus
TGGATGTATATTCTAACCATTTATAATCCATTTATAACCCGTTTATAAACTACCGCATATCCTTTAACCTGACTGTTAGAACTAGTGCTTGTCCAGGAGAGCCAAGAGGTTGAGGTGCTATTTGAGTAGTATTCTATTAGTTTTTTGGTAGTATTCTAGTTGGGGGGTTTTTTAGGGAGCAGATCAGGGGAAGGCGACACGGGCAGACTCTATCTCCCAGGGTGCTGTGCGGTGACCTGCTGACACAGGAAGCGTTTGTGTGGTGTGTTCACCCAGATGATGAGGTAACCGTGGGGAAGTTCTATGCCACCTTCCTGATACAGGACTACTTCAGGAAATTCAAGAAACGCAAAGAGGAAGGGCTGGTGGGCGTCCACGCCTCCGAGAACCACACGGCCATCGCTCTGCAGGTGAGTGTCAGGGTGGGCGTGTGTGTCTGCGTGTGTGTGTGTGAGACAGGGAGAGATAGAGAGAGAAGAAAGTGTGAGAGGGAGAGAGAGAAAGACAGAGAGAGAAAGAGAGAGGGAGGAGCGAAAAGGGAGAGTGGAAAGATGTATATTGACTAAATTTAATGTGTGTTTGTTTTTTGTGGAAGTGACCACCAATTGTGCTAATGTTGTGATGTGTATGATTCAGCAGGTTGATTCATGATCAACCCCCCAGTCATGTGACAGTTTTGATAGTGGTGTACAGTATGATACTGTTTTTGATAAGCGTATGTGCGTATATATGTGAATTATTTATATATATATAGAATTGTATACCATTCTGTGAGGTACTCACCTATCTCTGTTGTATGACTGTGATAATGATACTGATGTAAAGTGTCTGTTTCTCTCTCCACTCACCATTGTCATTAGATGTTGACACGTGTCACACATCCACCCATGAATCAGTTCACAGTCGAAGCAGCTAATTTCTGTTTCCATCAGCCAGAGTTTAAAGGTGCACTGTGTGACATTGGTATCCATTAGTGGATGGACGGCCATTTTTTGTTTTAGAGTTTTGTATGTTTTTTGCTCTTGAACTGTTTTTTTAAGATGCTGTATGCTGTAGTTTACTAATTGCACATAATTTTACATAGTGCACCTTTAAACATTTATTGTTGAGAGTAATAGTCCTCTATTGTTCTCTCTCTCTCTCTCTCTCTTTCTCTCTCTCTCTCTCTGTCCTCACCTTTTCCCATTTTAAAACTGGCTCATACAGTATGTGGCCTATGAGCAGAATGTAAACATTCCGTATTTTTTGCACTAATAGACAGGGGTGTAATAACTGTGTTCCACAATCCTGTGAGCATATCTAGAGATCTCAGCACACATGGATAAGAATAGATAGGGCACATTAAGATGGTACATTTGTCTGTCTCCTATAAACGTTCTCATATCTCATAGTCTGTCTAGCATTGTCCAGTTTGGGGTTTGTAAACGTAAGGTTTGCGTCACAGAGTAGAGGATTGTGTGCTTGTTTGTGTGTGTGTGTGTGTGTGCGTGTTACTGTGTGCGTGTGCGTGTGACTGTGTGTGTGTGTGTGCGTGCGACTGTGTGTGTGTTTGTGTGTGTGTGTGTGTGTGTGTGTGCGTGCATGCTCTCATGTGTGCGACTGTGAGAGACGTCTTGGCCTGAAGGAGACTCTCACCGCCAGACCTCGCCCTTCTACTGTCATGGTTACAGGCTGGGCTTCGCACACTCCATGATATTGGGCCGGAAATCCGCCGAGCGATATCATGTGACCTGCAAGATGACGAGCTAGTAGACTTTATTCCTGAGGAGGACGAGGAGATTTATAGGGTAACTGGCTCCATTTTATCTCTCTGAGAGGGTAAAGCACTTGTGTTGACTTTTACATGCAGCAATGAGATACTTGTGATAATAAATCGCCACATATACACTGTTTTATATAGCGGATAACTACAATCAATTAGGCCTAGGTACACAAACACACACACACACACACACACACACACACACATTAGAGTGCATGTACAGCACAGGTATAGTATGAGACCCATCCACAGTTAGGTCTAGGAGTAGTACTATAGTAGGCTTGTAATAGTGCTACAGTAGGCTTCTAGTAGTACTACAGTAGGTAGTGCAGTAGTAGTACTATTAGGCTTGTAGTAAATGGCGCAGGAAGTAAGCTTTGGATTTGCAGTTCTTCCCTTGTTTCAGTTCAGACACAAGGAGGTAATTAGTGCTGCCATTTCACTCACATAACACCATAAGCCATTGAACCAGCTTGTCAACTTATTTTCTGCCCATACAATTTCTGAAAAAGAAAGAACAGCAGCAACAACAACAACAACAACAACAGATTCAGAGCACCACTTGAGCACACCGACCGGCACACACTGGTCCTGACCCTTGACCTTTTTCACCCCGAGCGTTCCCTCCCGCAGCGCAATGGCGGCCTGTTCGGTAACCACGTGAACCAGGTGAACGGGGCCCAGCGGCACCCGTCCCACCAGACCAACGCCACCCAGCGGCCCCTGCAGGTTCAGCCACCACCCCACTACGCCCACATGGAGCAGCCGGTGGGGCGCCTCGGCCGCGCCAACGCCATGTCCCACCCCAACAACAACAACCGCCACCACCATCACCACCACAACTCCTCCTACGGAAAGTCGCCCAAGTCCACCAACGTCAACCTCAACAATGCCAACGTGTCCAGCCTGCCCAATGGCGGGCACCACCGCTACTACGAGCACGCCCCGCCCGCCAATGGCTACCCGGGCCACCGCGGTGGCGGTTACTATGACTACGACAAGCCTCCCCGGATTCTGCAGGGACAAAGGTGAACACGCGCTGGCCGCTTTTGAAATGGGTTGATGCGTCATGTGACAGTCAGTAGAGAAAGAAAATGAGGTTGAGCCGGAGGGGTAGAGGAGAGAATGAATGAGGTTGAGATGGAGGGGTAGAGGAGAGAATGAATGAGGGTGAGATGGAGGGGTAGAGGAGAGAATGAATGAGGTTGAGCTGGAGGGGTAGAGGAGAGAATGAATGAGGTTGAGATGGAGGGGTAGAGGAGAGAATGAATGAGGGTGAGATGGAGGGGTAGAGAGGATGAATGAGGTTGAGATGGAGGGGTAGAGTAGAGAGCAAATGAGGTTGAGAATGGAGGTGGAGAGAGAATGAATGAGGTTGAGATGGAAAAGAGTAGAGATTGAATTAAGTTGAGATGGAGGGGTAGAGGAGAGAATGAATGAGGTTGAGATGGAGGGGTAGAGGAGAGAATGAATGAGGTTGAGATGGAGGGGTAGAGTAGAGAATGAATGAGGTTGAGATGGAGGGGTAGAGGAGAGAATGAATGAGGTTGAGATGGAGGGGTAGAGGAGAGAATGAATGAGGTTGAGATGGAGGGGTAGAGAGAATGAATGAGGTTGAGATGGAGGGGTAGAGGAGAGAATGAATGAGGGTGAGATGGAGGGGTAGAGGAGAGAATGAATGAGGTTGAGATGGAGGGGTAGAGGAGAGAATGAATGAGGTTGAGATGGAGGGGTAGAGGAGAGAATGAATGAGGTTGAGATGGAGGGGGAGAGGAGAGAATGAATGAGGTTGAGATGGAGGGGTAGAGGAGAGAATGAATGAGGTTGAGATGGAGGGGTAGAGGAGAGAATGAATGAGGTTGAGATGAAGGGGTAGAGGAGAGAATGAATGAGGGTGAGATGGAGGGGTAGAGGAGAGAATGAATGAGGGTGAGATGGAGGGGTAGAGAGGATGAATGAGGTTGAGATGGAGGGGTAGAGTAGAGAATGAATGAGGTTGAGATGGAGGGGTAGAGTAGAGAATGAATGAGGTTGAGATGGAGGGGTAGAGTAGAGAATGAATGAGGTTGAGATGGAGGGGTAGAGTAGAGAATGAATGAGGTTGAGATGAAGACTTCTAATGATAAGAAAACGTGCGTTCCCTTGTCTGTTCACATGAGGGACGTGATTTCCGAGCCTCTCCTGGTCAGGCAGCAGTCTCAGTATGTACTGTATGACATCCCCACACAGGGCTTTGATACGTTAGACCCACCCTGTAGGGTTAGCTGCTACTCTGTATTATTTCCTTCAGCCATACGGGCCAGTGTGTGCACCATGATAGATTTCTTATAATCAAACTTTGCTCTGTCACTGACCAACAGCACAACGAGACGCTCCCTTAAACCGACCAATCATCACGCTCCATTCCATAACCGACCAATAGCATTCTTTTCACTGACGGTTCACTGTCATATCTGACCAATAGCAGACTGCCTTCAGACTTTCCATATCTCAAGTTTAAGATCCTTTAATTTTGTATTACACCTATACCTCCTTGTTAGGGGCCAGGCAGCGTAGCTGCCGGAACCCTATTGTATTTGCCTATATTATTATTATTATTATTATTATTAGGGGCCAGGCAGCGTAGCTGCCGGAACCCTATTGTATTTGCCTATATTATTATTATTATTCTCCTTCCACTGAAGTCTAACTTCCCGTGGACAAAAAATCACCAAAATTTGCACATAGCTCCAGTACTATACCCAAAGTCCTCAACCTGCATTGTAGGTCAAAAAACCTGAAGGTGGCGCTACAGCAACAGTCTAAAGTTTAAAACTTTAAAAAATCATAACAAATCAGCCATAGGTGCCATCACTGTAAAACCACCACGTGAATGTAGTCCCAAGTGAGACAAAACTTTCATACGCTTTGAGCTTGCAGGAATTTTGAAGTCCATCACTCTGATTTCTTCATAAACTGTAAAACCTATCAAACCTATCTCCTCCCACATTTTTTGTTCAATTGACACCAAAATGTATCTACTGTATCTTCAGACTGTCCTTACCAAACGATCCTCACAGATTTTTGAAATATGAAAAATTGAGCCCACAGCACATCAAAAAGTTTTACTGTTAACAGTTCTGTATATAGTTCCTATTAATTCTCGCCAAATCAATGTCTGATCATCCTCATAAAAAGTGACAACATTAGCCACATATCCAAGATGTAGTATGATTTTTTTTTAGAATTTTATCTCAAA
>NC_140244.1:6653487-6655987 GCF_949987555.1 Borostomias antarcticus
CTGCAGCATGCACTAACGTAGTTAGCGTAGCTCACGTAACGTATCTGTGTCTGGCGTTGAGACTACCCTAACCCTGACCCTAACCCTGTCAGCAAAAAGGTATCCTCACCCTAACGCTGAGACACACAACACCTTGTACCAACTATCTCTACTCTGGATGCAGTGTGTCCTAGTTCAACGTTATAACAGATGAACAGAAGGATATCTCGTCAGTCTGTGTACAACGACCACATGGGAAGGCTCGGTGTTCCACTAGCCAGTACTGGTGTATTATCGTTAGACAGCTTCTCACACGTCATGGCTGACATTGAAAAGCCAGGCTGGCGGGACGTACCCTTTCCAGGAGGTCCGTTAAGGAATGTGTTGACAGGTACCAGGGCAGCGAGCCGGAGGGCGAGACGCCGCGCGGCTACCACCACCCCGACGGCTACGAGGACGACGAGCAGCCCCTCTACCGCGACGCCCGCCACTCGCCCAAGAGACGCAGGCTCCCCGCCACGCCGCAAGGTCCATTTGATTGGTTGATTGAGTAACTGTTTGTTTTTTTTGGATATATACTATAAAAGTGTCGACGTTTCACTCAAATCGCCGTCTTGTTTCCGGAATAGTATCCTCTCAATGCATACTACATTTTGCGGGTAATTTCGGCAGATGTAGTACGGATAATGTTGATGTAGTATACTACATGTGGCGTACTACATATATTACATATGGACATTCAGACACGGCCATGCATTTTAGATTTTTCCCAGCATGCCTCTGAGGCTGGTTATAGGGCGTCGTGAGGTGATCCAGCACTCAGGACTACACATTGGCATCCAAAATAGAAACATGCTTACTAGCGAATACCCAGTAATTCACTTCCTGTCTTGATTCGCTCATGAGATGCTGCCACCGTTATGGTTTTCTCTTGTTGGAAGTGTGTGTTTGTGTGTTGTTGTGCCTCCTTGGTTGTGTGCTGAGTGTCTCCTGAAGTGTGTGTGTGTGTTGTTGTGCCTCCTTGGTTGTGTGCTGAGTGTCTCCTGAAGTGTGTGTGTGTGTGTTGTCGTGTCTGCCTGGTTGCGTTTGTCGTCACACTCACGGCGTCTTGTTTGAAGTGTGTGTTGTCTCACTAACGCCCCCCCCACCCCACAGGTCACAGGAGGCCGTCGTTCATCGAGTGTCTGCGGAGGCAGAGCAGCCAGGAGGAGCTTCCCCACCAGCGCACCGCTCTCCCCCTGCACCTCATGCAGCACCAGGTACACACACACACACACTGTACACACACACGCACACGTACACACACACACTCACGCACACACACACACACACACACTGTGCACACACACTGTACACACACACGCGTATACACACACACACGTGTATACACACACACACACACACACACACATACTGTACATACACACACACACGCGTTTACACACACGCACACACACACACACACCTGCCGTTGTCCCAGCACACAGCCCAGCCTAGCGCTCCACCGCCCCCCGACTCCCCCCCCCCTGAGAGTACGACCTGTGTGTGTGTGTGTGCGTGTGTGTGTGTGTGTGTGACTCCCCCGTCTCCCAGGTGATGGCCGTGGCGGGCCTGGACTCCAGCCGAGCGCACCGCCTCTCGCCCACGCGCTCCACGCGCTCCTGGGCCACGCCCCCCGCCACCCCGGCCAGCAAGGAGCAGTCGCCCTTCTACACGCCTCTCATACGGGTGGACGGCGTCCGCGGCGTGGGCGTGGTCCGCGGCGTGGCGGCGAGGAAGAGCTCGTGGTACACGGACGACCCCGAGTACTCCCAGAGGACCTACTGCCCCGCCCACCTGCAGGTGCCCCCCGAGTACCGCAGCCAGTACCTGCAGAAGAGGGGCAGCGCCACCAGCCTGGTGGAGGCGGTGAGTTCTGACCGCTGACTGACCGGACGGCGACGGTGTCGTCGTCTCCGAGGCGGTGGAACGCCGTTCCCACGGGAACCCGCGTTCGGTGGCCTCTGTTGGCGCTTTTAAAAGCCAGCTAGAGACTTTAGACTGTACAGTGTGTGTGTGTGTGTGTGTGTGTGTGTGTGTGTGTACAGTGTGTGTGTGTGTTCCCAAATCATTTATTGATGATTTGTGAAGCGCCGGATGTCGGGTCGTGACTAGCGGATGCAGGTTTTGGGGGACAAGCCTTGTCATTCGTTTATTAGCGCCCAATCAGTGGCGACGGATCTGATTACCAGGCCCAATCGGATTCAGTCCAGACTACCTGCAACAACAACAACAACAACCGCTCCGCCCAAGACGATTGTGATTGGTTTAAATAACATCCACTGTAACCCCGCCCCCCCTCCAGGTGCTGATATCAGAGGGCCTCGGCCGATACGCCAAGGACCCCAAGTTCGTGGCCGCCACCAAGCACGAGATCGCCGACGCCTGCGAGATGACCATCGACGAGATGGAGAGCGCGGCCAGCCACCTGCTCAACGGGGGCGTGGCGCCCGCCGCGTTCCCAGTCCCGGCGCCGCGGGAC